>NC_038245.2:44978874-45278874 GCF_000004515.6 Glycine max | reverse complement strand
ATGATTGTTGTATTTTAAATAAATAAGAAA
The DNA here is from genome assembly GCF_000004515.6 of Glycine max. Lineage (NCBI taxonomy): Eukaryota > Viridiplantae > Streptophyta > Magnoliopsida > Fabales > Fabaceae > Glycine > Glycine max. Next base: position 45,278,844 of record NC_038245.2, on the reverse strand, counting down.
TTAAATTAAAAATTTTAATAATTAAAGGATCAAATTGAATCTTAAAATATAATTAAGAGATTAATTATATAATTAAGCCTTTTTTTAGTAAATATATATTAGTGTGGATTTAGATTATTTTTGATAAATTAGCTAAAAAGATAGCTAGTAATTAAAAATTATTAAAAGTTAAAAAATTATGTTATTAAATTATAAGTGATTGATAAAATTATTTGTTAGAGTAACTGAAAAATATGAAATTACATAAAGAATAAAAATAATAAAAATTTATCTTAAATAGAAAAAATTAATATATATTTAAGGAAAAATCTAATACATATTTAAGGAAATAAGTGAAAAATGAAATTTTTTTAAATGAAAAAAACATAATTAATATTATATTAGAAAAATTAAAATAACAATTATTTAAGTTAATTTTTTTACAGGGTAATTATAATAAGACGGAGGAAGTATATTATACGTTTTGGGAATTTGTATGAAAAAAGGTTTCAACGCATAGCAATTAACAGGTGCTACTAGCATAGGGTAATGATATGTCAATATTTTTACATATTAAATGTGTTAATTAATACTTATTATTTATTTATTTTCTTAATATATTATATCACTTATCATCTTTGTAATTTTTTCTTTTAAACATCAATTAATAGTTTAATAGCTAAGATTCATGAATTATTTTTCAATAATGATGTTTAAAACAGTTTTATGATAAAAAAATATATATAGAACTTAATTCATTAAAAAGTAAATATGTGTCCTAATTATTTTCAGTGAAAATTGAATTAACATCTATCCTAGCTCCTAATGAGAAAGAGCAAAATTAAATTGTGACAGTAAACCGAAAAGTCATTTTTTATTTTAAGGAGGCCAATGAAAATGAATGAATTATATACAAGCTGGATGCACGAGGAAAGTGTGAGAGCACGGTCACGAATCACGATGACTAATCACGGATTTGCTTCTAGAATCTCTTACAACAGAATATTACTACGTACTCTGAACCTTTATATATATAGCTCCTCACTCTCATCTCATTCGCACAATGGCGTCCTCTCTCATTCTGAAGCGCTTTGTCTACTCTTCACTTCTTTCCTGCAAGTCTCCCACTCTCCTTCGCCCCGCCGCTTCCGCTTCCCACCGCTCCTTCAACGACCACGCCGATGACAACGACGATCGTGGCTCTCGCTCAGGTACGTACGTACGTGTACGTAGTTGCTTTTGTTTGCTGATTCTGTAAATCTCACTTAACTTCTTGCTATATATTTTGAAGGCGTGTTGGATTCGAGCCAGGTTCTGAACATGATGAATCTCGTCGCGGATGGGAGTGGGACGCGAAAGAGACGAAGGATGTTCTGCTTCTCCGCGTGAACATGCCTGGGCTCGGAAAGGAACATGTGAAGATCTCGGTGGAGCAGAACACTCTCGCCGTCAAAGGTGAAGGCGACGAGAAATAGAGCGCTCCTCCCTACACTTGCAAGATTGACTTGCCGGTGGATAAGCTCTACAAGTTTGACCAGATCAAAGCTGAGATGAATAACGGCGTGCTCTATGTCGTTGTGCCTAAAAAGAAGGAAGAGGAGACGAAAGATGCCGCCAATGTTAAGGTTGAATAGAATAATTAAGCAGTTAAGCACACTTGTTTCTTTGGATCTAGTTAGTAGATGAAACAACGACTTAATGGCTTTGCTCATGATCTGTTTTTGTTTTTAAACTTCATACGTTTGTGTTTAGTTTCTTATAACTTAAACTCTTCTCTGTAATAAAATCTTTGTACGTAGATTTGTGAATGAGCTTGTTGCTTCTGCAATTTGAATTTGACTTATCCATGGAATACATGTAATGTTAAATTCATAAAATAAAGCCTTTGGTGGCTGATCCTTTTTTAGAACTATGAATCTTAAGTACATAGATAAAGGAAAAGTAATTAGAAATCAACAAAATTAGTAAACCTCCTCAACTAGTGCAAGAAACTGCTTCCTCGATCCTCGATCGTCAGGCTCCCATTTGCCTTGATCAATCACGTTGCAATCAATCTACCAACATGGCATCACCATCCTCTCTCCCCGCAATCTGCCACATTATTCTAATCAAAAGCCATTGGTACATGACATTTTTTCCTCATTGTTAAATGCTTTTTAACAAGTTTATGAGTATTATTTTTATTGTTCCGCACACTAAAGTTATTGGAATAATAAGCTACTTGACAATTTTGAATTGGATTTCTTAACTACTTTTTTTTTCAATTAGTGTCTAAAACTTGTAATTATTTTTCAATTAAAAGACAAAGTTGAAAGCTTCTTTATCAGGAAGAGCAAATAAAACAAACGTTACTTAATTGTGTAATCCACGTCTCCAAGATAAACCTTTCATCCAAAATAGTAAGCATTTTTCGCAATTGAAATCGCATCGAAAATAACAAAAACCATATTATATATGTTAAGATCAGAGAAATAACAAAAACCAAATTATATATATTATATATATTAAGATTAGAGAAGTTGTCACCATGCCAATATTTATTTAAGAAAATTCTTAAAAAGATATCTTTAACTTATAGAAACTTGAGTTGAAATGAATCAAATGAGAAATTTGAGTACACAGAGATATTACAACACTTATATATATATATATATATATATATATATATATATATATATATATATATATATATATATATATATATAGATATATATATATATATATATTTGAGTTCACAGAGTTATGAACGATGATGACCTTCTTTTTCACAAGTCTAGCTACAATCTGAAATTGTCTTATCCATGGAATTCGTTTTCCTAATGCTTGTATATATATTTGGTTACTGTCTCGCTGATGCTGGTTTAGAACTATGAACCCTCATAGATGAAAAAACACTTTACTAATATTAGAATAATCAACAACGTATTAATTAATTAATCATTGTTGCCCAAGCAGCCACACACAACGCAGTCAAAGAGCATTGCCTTGACCGCGGATTCAATATCCACAATATCTGTAATCTGTGTGACCTAATAATTAATTAATCTTGTTTGTGAGTTCGATTGGTTAATTAATGTGGAGGTCTAAGATAGTAATAGTTAATCAAATATGCCCCACAAACCAATCTGCCATTGATATTTTGGAAATTGATTTCTCCATTCTCCTTTTCTCAATTATTCTTGTGTTGTGGATGTAATGTATTAATATTTAATTTTATTAATATTTATTTTTGTGATTCAATTTTAAAATTATGTGATTTTCAAATAACAGTTAAAAAAGAAACAAAAGAGAAGCTACTAGATCCGACATTGTGAGATCACAAATCTGTTGCTTCGTTAACGTTTCATTCCCCTCTTTTTTTATCTGACTGTCGTAACGTAACCGTTTTGGGTTGGGACTTGGGAGCGTTCTGAATCTATTGGGTGTTTGAGCTTAGGTGCATAATGTAATGTTTTGATATTTTGCTAATATATGCATGGGGTCCTTGGGTCGGTGAAACCGGTAGCCTGGGTCTTTAAATTGAATCTTTTGGGTCGAATGTACGTTTTCGGCTTTGCAGGATTTAGATTTAGCTAATTAGGATTTTTTTTTTATTTGTTTGGCTCTGCTAATTATCTGATATGTGGGCATGAAGGGTGTCATAGACGCATAGTTGAAGCCTAAACAATATCTTTTATTTATTTTTTTATCATTCTCTTGTGAGTTTTTTCTTTCTTTCTTCCAATAGTTAAAAGATTTTCTTAACAAGTTTATATATCATTATTTTTTTTTTGCTGTTGGGCATGCAAAGCTATTAGAATAATAAGGCGTGAATGGTGTAGAATTCTATCAAAATTAAAATACTTAGTAAACCAAATGTTTGTTTAATAAAAACATTTTTTAAGCTATTAGTTTATTTTTGATAAATTAAGTAAAGTAATTTAAATAGATTAGGTACGGATTTAATAAAAAAATATTATTAGTAGGAATTAATTGATTAAATTGTTCTCTTCATTAATATGTTTTATTTTCTTATCATAGATAATAATTATTAGAAAATATTAGTATTACTCAACGACCAAAATAACTAAAATAATATTTTAGAATAAATTTTATATTTGTCTTTCTTGTATCCATTTTCTCAAAGTTTGTCTTCAATTGCTTTCCAAATACTCCAATAGGTGATGGCAAATAATTATCTATATTTACTAACAAGTAACAACAAGTGACAAAAACCATTTATTAAAATCTCAAACATAAAATTGGTGTCCATGATCCAACTGGGGAGTCCTCCAAATATTTCTAGCTTTATAATTATTTTGGAGTAGATGACTTCTGGATTTTTGATGGTTGGAACAAAATAAGGTGATTTAACATAGACTCATGATTTTAATATTTTACATTATTTTGTTGCAAGATGGTCCATGATGATTCACCTAGATTTCCACTTGACGCATGCTACTCTGTAATCATATATAGCATAAATTAGTGATGTCTTTGGCAATTAAACTCTCACAAAAAATTAACAAAACTTGCTACCTAATCATCAAATAATAATTTAATAATAATACGTGTCTTACTAAAAGACTCTACGTGTACAAAGTGCACAAATAATTGTTGCGGTATTTTCCAATCACTACTACAAAAATAGTCTTTTATAACACCCTTTTTACGACAGTTGTTTAGAGAACTGACTTAAAAAGTGGTACGGTGATATTTTTATAATTATTGTAAGAATAAGAGTATTTTACGACACACATTCTAAGACAATTAATAAAAACCGCCTTAAAATATTAATCGCCTTAGAATGTTATTTATAATTAAATTTACGACAGATTTTATAAAATAACCGTCTTAATTCTTGAAAACATAAACGCACCCTAGCTTCTCCTTTCGCACTAGTCTCGCGCCCTCCCTCAGTACTGAACCCTTCCTTTTTCTAACTCTAGTCTCACGCACTCAGGACCTCTTACTTCTCGTTGAACCCTAGTTGCGCACACGCAACACCCCTTTGTGAATCTCTTTCACATTGAAGCAGCTAGCCTCTTCGTCAAGTTGCTTTCGACGAGTTCGTTCGAACTTCCTCATCGGACTATCAGCAGGGCTTTCGCATGTACTGTAGGGATGTCTATTAGCATTTCCCTGGGATATATAAAATATGAATGATTCATAATGCTTGTTGCTTCTGGAAACTATGTCATTTTTGTCAAGCTTTTGAGAATAGTATAAAAAATAACCACAAAGGTTCCCCTAAACAACCAATTGTAAATTTTCAGAGGTTAAAATTTACGTATGTTGCTTTCTCTAACCACAAAATAGTTCAGTTATCTCCCTAAAAATAATATTTAATTGCTTTCTTTAAGAGTGCAAGTCCATTTTTCTCATTTTCTACCAATTTATTTGTACACAAAAATTTTATGCTTTGAAGAGAATGCAACCAAAGAAAAGAAAAATTGTTGATCGTCGCACCTCAAAAAGTCGAAAGATAAGGTATTGAAAGATTATTATATTTTTTTTCTCTTTACCGTTGTATATATATCTTGTCGTAGTTTATGAAATGAATAGTTTTTTGAATGATTTGATGAAGATATATTACTTTTTTCAAAGTTGTTTCAGAATCTGTTTGGATCGAAGAGACAAAGTTATTTCTTATTTATATTATTTTTTTATATTTAAGTGCATAACATAAAGGAAAAGTGTAGGTATTAATAATTAATACTAACATAGGTCATATAAAATTGTTTTCTAAGACGGATATTTTTTAAGAACGCATTTTAAGATGGTTAATAGTTAATATTCGTTTTTGAATGCTTTATCGTAAATGACTTTCAAAGACAGTTAATAGTTAATAACCATCTTTAAATACTTTGTCATAAATGACTTTAAAGATGTCTGATAAAACTTTTTAAGACGATAATTTTTTATTAACCGTCTTTGAAAGTTTGAACCTTTTAAAGATAATTATTACAATAACCGTCGTAAAAAATATTTTTGTTTTAACATTATTATATACAAAGACGGTTGACAATCATCATTAAAAGTACTTTTTAACCGTCGTGAAAAATCCTTTTTTTTTATTATTGAATTAGACTTATCCCCACCCCATTTGTTTTTCACAATTTTTTGAAAAGAAAATCATTTCGTTTTTTGTTTTCTTACTCTAACATTCATATTGATATGAAAACAATAGAACAAAATGGGCTTACTTTTACTTAGCCCATAAAGAGTGTGAAAGCAAACAAAAAATAATGCAGCGTATTATACGTGGACTCAAAATATATATGGCTACATGGCGTCCATGGTCCGCTAATTTTGCCACGTCATATTATTGCAAACCTCCACGTAGGACTAGGAGAACACGTGGGCCCCGAATGTTCAGCAGGCGGATATCCGCTTCACAAAAGGAATAATGCTAATCGGATATTCGAATATCCTCTTTATTCTTTCCCATTCATTTCAAATTAAGACCGGGCGGCTATCATATCACGATTTTGCCCCTGTTTGAATTGACAAATATGTCCTTGCTGCATTGGTCCCCACATTTTGCCAAAGTATTTAAATTGCAGGTATGCTGTTTTCTTATTTCGATTTTGATATTTTCGTCCTATTGCTTGAGCTGTTTTTGTTTAGTTCCAGGCAACTTCCTACACCAAGGTATGTTCCCCTTCCTGCACCTTCTTTAATTATTTCTTCGTACCATACTCATTATTTATTTTATTTATCAAATTTTACACTGTGTTAATATATTTACAATTCAAACATAGTTCATTAAAATATAAAAACATTTTGTTATCGCTGACATAATCTAATGGCACCCATTCACCAAAACATTAAAATCTAAACGCACTTAATGGTTGTTCTTGATGGGTCGGTAATGACATCAATAACGGATCTAAGATCCTAAGTCAGTGAGTGTAAATTATAAAAAAAAAATCAATGAATTTAATTATATAAATATAAATAAAATAAAATATAAAAATATAAGATTTTATTTATAAATTTTATAAAATGAGGAGGTGTAAGTGTACACCTCAAAAAGTGGATATAGGTCCACCACTGAATAGCATTCTTTTCATGTATCACGTTTAAGTCAGCATGATCCATGGGGTCTTATTTGAACATGCAGCTAGCCCAACTATTTTCAGAGCTTAATTATACTTTTATCATTTTCATTTTGAATTTAATATGAGATCACTTGAGTATAAAAATAAAATACCTTTTACATGTATCCTCCCTCACTCGACTACGATAGAATAACTGTTATGACCGATTGACGCGGAGTTCATTTATATAGAACAGTCTTGCAAATCACGCGAAAAAAAACTCAAGTCTCAAGCTCAAGCTCAATGTACAATTTTTTTTGGGGAGAAAACTGATGGTAACGAAATGGATAAAAATGTACAATAAAAGGGGATATGTTTTCTTTTCACTCATTAATGCCCGTATTTACTCAAACTAATAATACCAAAATAAAACATAAATGTCAAGATCGTTGTTGGATATGAGGTTTTGACGATGATGTGAGTGCTCCAAATCTTATAGATCGAGATTTAGTTATAGGAAATCCATTTATTTTAAATTAATAAAATATTTTTAAGTCGTTCAACATAATTAAGATATACTATATATACGTGTGTGAGTTAATTTTAATTATAATTTTTACATTTTTTTTGACGGAATTATAGTTTTTACATTAGAATGTATGTTTCAATAGATTAAATTATTTTTTATATTTTACAATACGGGCACAAAATCTTTTTATATATCAAATTTGAAATCAATTATTATGACATGACTCTATCCTCTAGCAACTTCTGGCGGAAGGCAGCGACTTGAATCGTCATCCACTCCTAGTACGGAATAAATACTCTTTCCAGCTTATACACGGGTGAATTTAAGTCATGCTATCAAGTGATTTTTTATTATTATATATTATTGGTATAAAATATTTATTAATTTTATTTTTTAATTATTTTTTTATTGATAAAATTTAAATCTGAAATCTTATTTAAGAATATCTAGTTCAATATAAAAACATAATTCTTCTAAAAAAATGTAGGATGGAAAAAACTCAGAAAAATCAAATTCCTAAAATATTCTTATTTATATTTTTTTCTTCTCTTTCAAAAGCTCGGTTTGTCTAGAATTTCTAATAGAAAACATTTCCTAATGAAAAACAATTAATAGTTTTTATAATTATATCATTTTTAAAGTAGTTGTAGTAATTCTAAAATAAAGAAGACTTACATTAAAATTTCTGAAAAATAATTATAAAAAAATAACCCAAAATCAGCAATGTAAATGAATTGTGTCGCTTAAAAGATAAAACGACTTTATTATTGTGACTGAAAAACTGTAGTTTATTATTGAGTCCCTTACTTTATTTTATTTTTCATTTTTGACCCATTATGAAACCCATTTAAATAACAAAGATAAAAATATTATATATATATATATATATATATATTAAAGAAATATAACAATATTATCTGAGTCAAGTTATAATATTTAGAAATGTTTTAATCCAAACATATTTCAACTAATAAAAATCAATTTTAAGGATCGTTTGATTATAAAATATGAATATGATAGGATAAAATATGAAAATAAGATAAAAATAAGTTAGGATAAGAACACAACATTTAAATTTTTATCCAATGATTAATAGGCAACAGAAACTCAACCACATACCAATATGATATAATATAAACTATGTTCAAATAAAAAAGTTATTATTCTAAAAAGTAATTTTTGATTTTTTTTCATATTATTTTATTATTATTATATAGACTGTAAATCAATTCTCCCTTGGAATAAAAAATATTATATCTGTCGATGCAACAAATAATGAATTACAACAAAGAGTGATTTGGAAAATTTATCTTATTGATGTCATACATCACACAAAAAGAAAAATGAGTTTACAAAAGTGTTAGATAGTAAATTTAATTTCTAATGCCAATGCCTTGTAAAAATGTTAAAGTGTGCTGTAGTTTTATTTTATTATATTACATATCACAAAGTAAAACTCAATAAATTATTATAAATTCAAAATTCATTAGTATCTCATATCTCATCTCATTATAAGCAAATTAACTTTCAAGATGTCACTTATATATTTTTTTATTATCAAGAGTTCATTAAAAATTAGAAAAATGTATCGATTAAAACGTTTTAATTTGTGTTATTGTTTACATAGATAATAGATTTATGAATATTTGATTGCACTAATGCACTACTGAGATTTTTATATGTATAATGTTTTTGGTGTGACCCACGTTATTGTCCGTGATGTTATTGAGAAGGAGGAGATTTTGGGGAATTGAGAGGAAGCGGGGTATTCTGGTAATTTAGATAAACAGGTAGTTTGGGTGGGCCATGGGTGTTAAAGAAGGAGCAAAATGGACATTTCCCATAATAAAAAAGCATAAACGTCAAGCATAAGTAATCACACGTAGTTTCTCTTTTTCTGCGTCGCAACACAAGAAGAGAAGAGAGCGTTTTCCTTTTCTTTTTAATTTTTTCTTTGGTTAAGCTTAAGCAACAACCGTCACCAAGCACACGCGCAGACGCAAGCTCTTTAAACGGTGGAGAACGTGAACTGAACCACTTCAAAGTTCAAACCCAGATTTTGCAACAAAATAAGCACGCCACAACTCACCTCCACTTTGCTTGAGGGGTACGATTTCTCTTTTTTCTGAGGCAATTTTTCTTCATTGCACTTTTCAACTTTGTGTCTTTTTTTTAAAAAAAAAAATTCTGGGGGGCGTTTATTTATTTATTTTCGCGTGTTTTTGGTGTCGGGAAATTCATTCATTCATCCCATGTTGGGCTGTTTGTCTGAACTTTTTTGTTTTCCGAGGTGGCTTAAATTTTTATGATGGAAATCTTTGCTGCAGTTTTTCTTTGGATTTTATTTCAGATTCACTTTGCATGTTCATACTCACTGCACCTCCCACTGTTATAAATTTATTACTTTTTTTTAATTCTAAATAATATGTTTTCTTGAGTCAAATGATCAAATGGAACTCCATTTTTCTGACCTTACGTCTTGCTTTTGACGATTATGCTTTGTGGTGGACGTGAGGAAAATACACAGTTTCTCTGGAGAAATTGTTTTCAGATCCTGGGGGATTGGGGTCTTTAGATTTTTTTATATATAAAATGAATTTTTGTATGGACTATATGGTATTTGTTAGTTAAAATTAATGGCTATGTATGATCGAGTCAATATCTAGGACCAGGAAACGATTGCTATTTTACTGTGCAATCGGAATTAACCAAATCTAGTGTTTCTTATATATTCATTTCATTATTATTTTTTTTTTTGCAGTTATATTCTATTCTATATAAGGGGAAGCTCAACTTCTTCCTCCTTGTCGCATACATAGATACATGGGTTCGGCACCAGAAGTGTTGGCTCAGAGAAGTTGTGGAAAGCTCATTGGGACTCGGTTCCTACAGTACTTGAATGGAGGTCCTCTCTCCTTCAAAACCCACCAAGCCATCGTTCTGATTGTAACATTTTTTGCTTATGCTAGTTACCATGCCACCAGAAAAACCACAAGTATTGTAAAGAGTGTCCTTGATCCCCAATCATCAGCTATAGGCTTGACCTTCTTTCCGTTTAGGCCAACCAATTTCACCGAGTCAAATGGATCCAAGACACTTTCTTCCAACCTTGGAGATGGTTGGGCGCCCTTTAATGGATCAGATGGGACATCCCTTCTTGGTCAATTGGATGTTGCTTTTCTTGCAGTCTATGCTTTTGGAATGTACTTTTCTGGACATTTTGGTGATAGGTGTAATTTGAGGATCTTTCTAACGGTGGGGATGATAGGAACTGGCTTGTTTACTTCACTGTTTGGGGTAGGGTACTGGGGAAACATCCACAACTTCTACTATTATTTAATAGTTCAAATGATTGCTGGGTTGTTTCAATCCACTGGATGGCCGTCCGTAGTTGCTGTTGTGGGTAACTGGTTTGGGAAGAGCAAGAGAGGGTTGATCATGGGAATTTGGAATGCTCACACTTCAATTGGGAACATTGCCGGTTCTTTGATTGCTTCTGCCATGTTGAGCTATGGATGGGGTTGGTCCTTTGTGGTGCCAGGACTAATGACTGCTTTCGTTGGTTTGGTGGTTTTCCTTATATTGCCGGTCACACCCGAGTCTGTAGGAGCAAGAGAGGAAGATGAATTCAGTTGTCCTATTAAAAGCGGAGAAGAAGCGGCAGAGCCTCTGTTAAGGCAAGAGACTCCAGTTGAGGAGAAAGAAGCAGTTGGGTTCATAGAGGCATGGAAAATTCCTGGGGTTGCTCCTTTTGCTCTGTGTCTGTTTTTTGCCAAATTGGTCGCATATACGTTTCTCTATTGGCTCCCATTCTATGTTAGCCACACAGGTACTTAATCTTCCTACTTTAAATTTATCTTTATGTTTAATCTGCATGAAGTTTTATCTTTTACGATTGCAGCAAACAATCATACTCTACTCTTCTTTTGTACTTCGTATTTAAATATGTAATGCATTTTGCGTTATAAAATCTGTAGTTTCTCATTGATGTTCATTATAATGCAGCAATTGATGGGAAATATCTATCTAGTGGGACATCAGGAACTCTATCCACTTTATTTGATGTTGGAGGGGTGCTCGGTGGAATTCTAGCTGGCCACATTTCTGATCACTTAGAGGCTAGAGCCATTACTGCAGCAAGTTTCATGTACTGTGCAATCCCCGCTCTCTTCTTCTATCGAAGTTATGGGCACGTTTCTTTGATTGTAAATGGAGCATTGATGTTTGTCACTGGCATGTTTGTGAACGGACCTTATGCTCTTATAACTACTGCAGTTTCAGCTGACCTGGGAACACATAAATCATTGAAGGGTAATTCACGAGCTCTTGCAACTGTCACAGCAATCATTGACGGAACCGGTTCTATAGGGGCTGCAGTTGGACCTTTACTAACAGGTTACATATCTGCAAAGAGCTGGAGTGCTGTTTTCACAATGTTGATGGCAGCAGCTTTAATTGCAGGGCTGCTTTTGACCAGGCTAGTAGTGTCTGAGGTGGCCACAAAGATTGAAGAGTCAAGGTATAATAGAGCACAAGACTGTTCATTCAATGTATAAGAATAAACCTAAAGGGTCACAGTAATGTTATGTTGCTGTATGGGTAGTGTAGGAGTGCCTATAAATTCTCATTCACAGCTTCACTTCATTAAATTAAAGAGAAGCATGCCCAACAGTGTTTATATGGAGAGGGCATCTTCAACTTTTATCCTTCATAATATTAGTGAGCAGATTGAGATGTTGTCTGTTTGTACATTGTGTGATATACCCAATTACCAAATTACCAATTCTAGCATAGTATCATCCCTACACACAAGCTATTCAAGAATTCCTTGTAGCCTTTGAATTTTGGAAATTGACCACATTGTTTGGAGGTCAAGAATGAAGCTTATCTAGTGAGTTTACAAATTGATTTTTGTAGCATTTTTCAATGGCTTTAATGGGTGCACCAAACTGCAAATACAAATAGCTGGTAAAGATAGGCTTAATGCTTTTGTGGATTGTACTCCAAGCCCCTCAATTGGACTTCTTTGAGTTTGAGGATGGCCTTTGTTTCTTATTCTTTGAGCTTGGAATTGGATTGTTTACTCAATACTGATATCAGAAGATAGTACGTCAACCCCTTTGATGCTTTCTTCAGAAGCTGACAAACACTATGAACTTATTAAGTACTTATATATACATTTTTCACCATTGCAAAAAATATGGCTCGGGATCTTATGGGTGGTGATAAGTTGTCGTTGTATATTGAGCAAATAGACATGAACTCTGCCCCGAAGTCTTGATTAAGGTGGCATAAAAAATTTACATTACAATTCTTTTATGTTTTGAAGATTACTTCCTTTCAGAGCTTGTTGCACGGACTTCTCAAAGAATGGTTCAAGTACAATGGTTGGAAAATGGAAAGCAACTATCATTTTCGTTATCTGTGTAGAAGCATTGTTCCTCCTTAAACACACAGCTTGCAATTTCCCCTTCTATTTATTGGTCAAGTAATTAGCTGCATACCAATAGTATGGTGTGGAAGTTGAAAAGTCTGTGGACTTTTGACAAAGCATGACACTTTTGAAGGAAAAATGACATGCAAAGCACATAAGTTCTTGTAAGAATAAAGGACTCAATTGGCATGGCAAGTTGATTGCGTTATATATTAAGATTGTTTTGAAATGTTTCAGGCTGTAAGTTCAGAAATAAATTTATGGTCCAAAAATGATGTCGGCATTATTCATGTTTGTAATGTATATATTGGTGTGGGGATGAAGGAAAATTTGGTCCACTAATCAGTCCATTTTGTTAACATATGTGAAAAAAAGGAGAACCTAACTTTGGTCCCCGTTAGTGTAGTCCTAAAGTGGTCCACCACACCAGGAGGGGTTTATCATAAGTTGGATGGATCATTTTTATCGCTGCAATTTTCTTTTGTTTGATAGTTGACGTACCTTCGCCAACTTTATCAAATAGTGTGTGATCGCATAGTTTGTCGACATTTATGTTGGGACAGAGAATTCTATCTCAAGACTTTGCCATTCACATAGTCCCATGCTCAATTTCAATCAATTACGAGTATATTTGGTTGAATTAGTGGATAAGTTAATTGAAAGCTTAAGGGTTAGTTACTTAGTTAAAAATTGATATATTATCTTATTAAATTAAAAGTATTAGAAAAAATTAGATATTAAATTAGTTAACAAGTGTATAATAACAAAAAAAGACGTAAATGAATGAATAATAATAAGATAATATTAAAAAAAAGCTAATGAGCTTATAGGCTTAAATATTATATGAAATTACAAAATGTTATCACAATACTATAAGGTACTAAAATAAGTATCTCCACTATTTAGTCAAACAAACTTTTAAAAGGTTTTTTTTTTTGGTACATAAAAGACTTTTAAGATTTAAGATGATTAAATAAGTTAAAGTTAACTTAAAATCCTTACCTAACAATTTCAAAAAGGCTAACTTCATCCCCTTTATTATTCATTTCATTGTGTTTTTATTTTGTCAAGATTAACTATTTACCTCACACCTTTGATCAAATGCTAAATTGTTCTAACTGAGGTATATATTATTTTTGTTGACCTAAGTTTGAGGTAGTTGAAATGTCAGGAGTGAAAGTATTTGTAAAAAACTTTGCAATGCTCAAGTTAATAATAATTTCACCAGTACCAATAAAAAATGGTACATATTATATGATGTATATTATTTGCTCTGATTTTAAATATAAGAAAAAAAATATTATTTTCTTGATCTCAAATATATAAAAATTTCAACTTATTTTATTTTATTTAATATTATTATTTCTAAAATACTTTTTATTTAATTGATATTTTAGTTATAATAATTTTTTTATTCCCGTGTCAAGTTCCAATAAAGGATACATTCGGATAAACTTTTAGATTGAGATTGATGTAATTAAACCTGGTTTATTAAATTTTATAGTTAATATGAATAAGTTTTTATTTATTATTTTTATATTTGAAACGGATGCAGTATATGGACATATATCTAACCCACTAGGAGTTTAAAATGGATTGAATTCTTTAATACAAAGTTCAAGGTTGAGACATACTAGTACTTGTTTGTTTCTATATGCATTGTAATGTTCTTATACGTTGCCAACACATGGCAAAATAGGTTGATTCTTTTGTTTATATCGAGATGCCTATAAGGTAGACTAACCTTATCCAATTAATCTGAATCATAGCCAGCTCGAAATTAAATTAGTTTTATTTATACTTATTGTGAACATTATTCGAGAAGGGATGAAGAAGAATGGGAAATGAATTGAGGATGACGGCGAGAGAGACAGTTATGGTCATGTAGATGGATGTTATCCATGGAAATTAAAGGTCTTTCTTAACTTGGTGGTATAAATAATCCCCACAAAAGTGGCGTGTCTTCTGTACGATACAATTACTTATGGCTACTAATAATGCAAGCAAGGAATTGATAGTAATGACAATAATATTTCGTTACTTCAATATCAAAGATTTAATAGATGAAATTATTATTCTTATAGTTATAGTAAGAGGAAGCTTCATTATTGTGTTGTCACGTGGGTCTTTAATTCACTCATTGTTTCATTTATTTATTTTTACAGCTGAGTAGTGGCTAGTGGGGTGACTCAGCATCGCCAGCCATGAAGTTAGTGATTTCCAATTGTTGATTGTGACTCAAAGTAACACTAGTTAATTTTGTCATAAAAATTTTCAACCGTGAATTTGATTCGTATCAGCTTGTGAATCATTGAATGTGACAAATAAAATAACCTGATTAAAATATTAGCCACTATGTTAAAGAGGGGTTGAGAAGTTTAAAGTTTGGATTGACGAATAAGATATTTCAGCGTGATTTGCATCGTGACTCATGACCTGTATATTTATCTCCCTAACCACTCAGGTAAAGCTTAATGATATTATCAGTTAATATTTTAATCAAATGATGCTATTACTTTATTTTAAACAGGGACACTAATAGTTTCTTTATGTATTATTGATCTATGTACACTTTCATCTTCGAACCTGCACGAAACTCCTCAGAAACAACTAATCCGACAGAATTACACCATCTCCATATAGATACCGGCCGGCACACAAAATTTAAATCAAAATCCATAATATATATATATATATATATATATATATATATATATATATATATATATATATAATTTTTTAAAATTAAATAATAACATGTAAATTTTTATTTTAATATATTAAATAGTTTTCATTAATTATATGCAAACAATTATTAAAAATCACATTATCATTTGATAGGAGTTTAGGACAAATTAATGGTTAAGATAATCAACTTAATAAGTTTTTTTTTCTATTTTTTAATATTAACTTTTATTGCATGAATATTTTTTTTAATCATAGGTAGTTAGAGTCTTTAACTCTTTTGTGAAATCTCGAGATATTTTTATAAGTATTGACTTTGTACAAATTATTAATAATTAGTCTAAAACTTAATCTTATACTTAAATCGTGTAATTTGTAATTTATGAGGATCAAATTGGGATCCTCTCTCACAATTACAACGTGTGTTGTCACTTGTCAGCCATATGTGTTAGATACTTTTATTGCATGAATATGATTATTCTCTGTATTCGAATTTGACATTTTGTTGTTTTTATTCACTTATATTATTTTTCTTTCTTTTGATATGAATTTCTGAATCAATAGAACGTAACAGCATTTGAAAAATAAATAACTAAAAAGAGCAAAGTATAATACTAGTATATTATTGAATTAAATAAAATCTTTCCAAAAATACTTAAAAAGATTAATGCACCTATACTGTCACACTGTTAGTGTAAATGGGTTTACACACAACAATCACATTTTTATTTTGTCATCTCACATAATGCTTTAATTAAATTAAAAATAACTAGAAAATGAAACTGCAGGTTTTGTGCCTTTCAGCCTCTCTCAGGTCATTGCGTCTGTGGTGCTGCCTGTTTTATGCACCTTCCTTTTTGTCTTTTCCTAATTCTCAAAGTATAATATTATTGAATCAAATACAATCTTTCTAAAAACATTTAAATGTTTTTTGGGAAAAATAATAGATAGAATAAATAGCCATTAGCCAATCAAAGCACGGCCTAAGTCTGCCAATTCCTTTAGAGGTTTGAGAAGCCCATTGGTTTAAGCCACATATAAGATTCGGCTATTATCTTGGCACCCACATTTTTTAATTTGTACACTGGTATTGTAAGTGCTTATCTATATGTTTATAAGTTAATATAGATATATGTGCTTAATTATAGAAATCAAATGTTTAATATAGTGTAAATAGATCCTCCTCTGTTTCTTTTTTCAAATATATCATTTTTGAAAACGTTTTTTTAATAGTTAATATATATTCAAAAAGTTAGTTTCAAGTAAAATTCAAAAAGTAATTTTAAAAAATATAATTTTTAGTATTTCTAGAAGTGTTATAATACTTCTTAAAATTTATTTTTCACAGGAGCAAATTGTCCTTGTCAAAATTTCGAGACAAAGGCAAGGTTAACAAAGCAAGATGCTCCATTCGCAAATCTCAATTTCTCCGGGAATGCTTGAAATCTAAGCATAACAACAACATCATCTGATCAGACATAACATGCAACATCATAATCTCATCAAAGAATTAAAAAACTTTAATTACGATAGCTAAAAAAACTGCACTAACAAATATTGGAAATTCAATTAAAATTAAGTTTTCAAAAGTGTAAAAATTAAATTTAGCATAAAAAATAAATTTTAGAAATTACGTTTTAGAAGAAAAAAAAAGCAGAAGAGGAATGTTAAAATAAAAAAGAAAGGTTGCGAATACCCATCATAGAAGATGAACAAATAAGTCCACCACATTGCACCCAAAAAGGAGGCCCAGTATTATACTGTAGAAATGCTCGTTGCATTACTAAATCTCTTCGGACAATAATAATGACGGAATTTTTTTGAACAATTTTATTGGTACCAAATATCATGGTTTTGTTAATAATTAATTTTTTTCAGAAAATTTGATTACCAATCTTAAACTGATTCTCCTCTTTTAATCAATTTTTTTTTCATTCACAAAATTTGAACTTAAGATCTTATTTAAGAAAATTAGATTTGTAGTACTCCAATCAATGACTTATTTTATACGGAAGGAATTTGATTATCTCTCTCACTATCTCTTTCCTTCCTTTTTCTTGCTGATTATTGTGAAACTATTTTTTTTAATAGATCAATTGATGGTTCATTGAAAATGCCACTCGCACTAACAAAGCACAAATGATTATATTTACTAGATGATTTTGCACATTTTTTTTTAACTAATCAGACCATTTTTATGTTAATTTATACTGTTTTTTTTTCTTTCAAAATTACTGTTATCTAAATGAGTGCCTATGTATTTTTTAAAATTTCAATTGTCGAATATATTAGAAAAATTCTTGAAAATTTAGTTTCAAAATATTTGTAATGTACTCCAACATTAAAATTTTGAAAGTGATTTAACAAAACATTTTGAAATCAATTTTTTGGAAGAGAATATGTTTCAGAAGTTATTAAAAATATGTATACACGAGTTAAAGTTTTTGAGATACTATATCTAAAATATCTTTCATTTAATCGAGATGTTAGTTTTAATGATATTTTCTTATTCTTAATATCAAGTTTTAATGAAAGATATGTTAAAAAATACTTTTTAATTAAAATTGATATAATTAAATGAGACTAATTAATTTTTTAATTAATATTTCATATTTTTTTATATTTGAGAACAGAGGAAGTATAAGAGTATTTTTAAAGAGTTTAATCTGTACATTGTTAATAAGAAAATATGATAAGTATGTGTTTGAATTTGTTGACTTGTGTGAATAGAAATGTAAATAGGGTGACTGATAATTTGGCTAGATCAGCTCTTTGGGTTTTTGAACAGCTTTCGATAGAGGATTTTTCCTTTCAATTAGTTGCTTTAGCTGAGAATGATGTAATGCCTGAGGACAATTCTGTTCCTGAATTTTAGTAAAGCATTCTCACATTAAAAAAAAAGTATAAATTAACAAACTTGCCATATAGTATAAAATTCCTTTATTGTCCGTGTACACACTACTCATTTTAAAAATAAAACTTACATAAAATTAAGAGTGGTGCAACACGTAAAATAAAAATAAAAAAAGCTGCGATGATACATGGACACCAAGTACTGTTCGGTCTTGGGCTTCCTGTTTTAGCCCTTTGGGCCCTCTGTTTGTTTGTCATGAGGCCCTTCTTGCCTTTCAATTTCATGCATCTTACAAAAAAGAAAAAAAGAAATACAACTGAAAAAAATAAGCTCTAAATATTATTAAATAACTAATAAAATTTATATCTAGAGTGAGAAGAATAGTAAAACAAATATTCATAATTAAATAGTATCCGTACGATTAACATGAAATAAATTCTATGTATAAACTTGTAATATGTAAACACAGGTTTTGGTTTTTGCCAACAGACATGTGATTGGTTTCCATCCAGTAATACAAAAAATCTATTACCTAGATCATAGAATTTATAGAAAGAAATTAAGTTGTGGATAAAAAAATAAAAAGAATGTTGAATCCAAGGTGAACGTGGAATCAAGAGAAGAGAGAACATAACGCATCATAGACCACACAAGGTTGCTCCCAATATCTGTTTCAGCCAATAATGTCTCATCCTTTCATATCTTTATCTTTTCATTTTTTTTCTCATTTCTATTTCTATTTTTTTTTCTCTTCCCTTTCTTCCTCTACCAAATTAACTTCATCCTCATACGAATAATAACAAATAAATAAAAGGAGGGAAAAAGAAAAACAAAAAAAATCTAATAGTTATTTTGCTTCCGCACCAACAGTTTTGTGCTTGAAGCCTTTCCAGTGTGCAGCTGCAGCTGGTTCAATGATTCAAAATTGTTAAGTTCTTTGTTTTGGAGCATTCATCATTGTCCAAATTGCAATTTTTTCAGGTACTCCATTCACAGACATACCATGCACTATTATCTTTTTTTTTTTTTTTTTCATTTTGCAGGCTTTGTATTTCCATTAAAAAATTGCGTTGGTTTTCATTTGGGTACTACAGGCATATATTGTTGTTTTCATGAAGTATGTATATTCTAAGTGGTGGGGGGCAAGAAATTATTAATCTTCTTTATAAAGGAAATTTTGAATAATTCGTTATTTATATTATAACAATAACTAATATATATATATTTTGTTATTATTTGGTTTATCAGAAGAATAGCAACAATTTAGGAAGTTTCTGAAGCAATAGGGAGTAGTGGACACAGTTTAGGATCATTGTTATTATAGGAGAATTTGATGGTAATCATACACAGTGGCTAGGAAAGGATATAATGGCTACTGCTGCAGTAATTGGACTCAGTGGAGGAAAGAGGCTCTTGAGTTCATCATACCATTACTCTGATGTTATAGAAAAGCTATCTTATGGCAGTGATTTTGGATCCACACACTATCAAATTGTTCCTACAAAGTCTTTAATAGCTGCCAAGAAGTCATCCAACTACACTCCAACTTTTCCAGCATCGAACCAGCAGAATCAGTCCATTAAGGCTCTTAAGGAGCATGTTGATGATGCCCCTACCATTGCGGATTCATGGTTTCAGAGTTGCAACTCTAACGACTTAGAGGTGGAAAGCTCTGAAATGGGTTATTCTGTGGAGGCTCTTCTTTTGCTGCAGAAGTCAATGCTGGAAAAGCAATGGAACCTTTCTTTTGAAAGGGAAGTGCTAACCGAACATTCTAGTAAGGGAAAAAAATGTAAGAAAGTGGCGGTGACTTGTTCTGGGGTGTCTGCAAGGCAAAGAAGAATGAATACCAAGAGGAAGACTGCGATTAAAACTTGTGGTGCTATGCAGCTGAAGTCCAAAATCAGTCCAGAGCTGCTTCAACACCGTTTGAAGGGCTATGTGAAAGGCATAGTGAGTGAGGAATTGCTCTCTCATGCAGAAGTTGTAAACCTATCAGAGAGAATAAAAGTTGGGCTTTCCTTAGAGGAGCATAAATCCAGGTAATTGCATATATGGTTGATCCTATGATTAATTAAAATGATGAAGAATCTGTTATTGTAGTCTGCCTGTTAGCTTCAATATTATGTAATTGTAACTTTGTTAGTGATTATTTGTGTGAAGCAATGCAGCAAGTTAAAGAATCTCTGGATCTCTTAATTGGAAGTTTTGTTACTGAAGCTTTGAACCTTAATTATCATCTTTTATTTTAATCATACTAATCTGAATGGGAAATGAGAGAAATTAATAATGCAATAGGTTAAGATGATTCTAACTTGCTTTGCATGAAGGTCTGGTTTTGTTCATTGCAACTTGTTCTGTAAAGCTATTGTTATAACAGTTTCATTGTTTTATTACCACCCTACTGTTTAAAACTTTTATGTCAATGCCAGAGCCTTAGTTTTCTTGACAAGTATATATCATATAGTGCACATGACTTTTTAACAGGTTGAAGACAGAGAACTAATTTGAATTTCTTTCGACTTATTTAATTGATGAAATTCATATATTTCCTTCTCACCATGTTAGCTTTCAACAATATAGCTGGAGGCAGAAGCAGAAGTGTTGCTGTTAAGAATTGAATTAGAATGGAGAAAAGATTATATAAATCATTAAGCATGTATTCACTTCTTATAAAGTCATAACATAATAGTCTTTTATAATGGAATTTTTTTATTCTTCATGGTACTTATATATATATATATATATATATATATATATATATATATATATATATCTTTTCTTTATGGAAATTCTAGCAAATAACTTTGTAACTTGACTTCCTTTGGTTCTGGTTTTACCTCAAAGACAAGGATAACTGACTTACACGATACGTAAACCTTTTTGCGTGAGTTTCAGACTTAAGGAAAGACTAGGATGTGAACCCTCTGATGATCAAATGGCAATTTCATTGAAGATTTCTCGAACTGAACTACGAGCAAGAATGATAGAGTGCACTCTGGCAAGAGAAAAGTTGGCTATGAGCAATGTTCGCTTAGTTATGTCTATTGCTCAAAAATATGATAACCTGGGTGCAGAAATGGGCGATCTTGTTCAGGTGATTATAAACATGTCTCTGTTTCAAATTCATATCCAGTTGGCTCTGCCCTTTCCTCTGCTGTGAAATACTCATCTTATTTTTTCGGTAGGGTGGCTTGATTGGACTACTGCGTGGTATTGAAAAGTTTGATTCTTCAAAAGGGTTTAAGATTTCAACTTATGTTTATTGGTGGATACGTCAGGTGAGGTTTTGTGTGTTTATGAGAATTTTCTAGACTTGCCTTCTATATGGTTGATTATCAGACATTTTTATCATTGTTGTTCTTTAAACAGAGTATGTCATAAGATTCGCCCAGTTTATATTTTAAAAATCAATGGAAAGAAGGACAACATGAGAAAATATTTTCATGAAATTTCTTAAAATAATTTCTGTTAAATACTTATTTTTTCTCATAATTTTTGTAAACCTGGATATTATGTAACTAGTGTTTCATAATCAGTATTAAATCTCTGGCAGTCCTTTGCAGTCATAATTTCTGAATTTGGGTATGATTAATCAGTTTCATCCAGTGGGATAAGGCTTTTGTTGTTGTTATCATTGTTAAGTATGACTAATCAGTTGCTTCCCTTAACTTCATAATTTCTGCCGTTATTGCTTAAGCAACAATTTTAGCTGTAGAGATTGCATCTTCTTCATCATTTTGTTTCCTTTTCATTTTCCTTAGTTTTGGAATCCTATGTGTTTGTGCTGTTTGCATCTCAAATTTGTCCAACCACCATGAAATACTGTTTTTCTGCTGACAGGGAGTTTCAAGAGCTTTAGTTGAGAACTCAAGAACATTAAGATTGCCTGCTCATTTGCATGAGAGGCTATCTCTAATCCGCAATGCAAAGTTTAGACTAGAAGAGAGAGGCATTACTCCAACTATTGATGTAAGTCAACCAAATGTATAAAAAGAAAGCTACTGCAGTCTGTATCAAGTATGTTAAAATTTCTAAATATTGTAGACCTTACTGAATTGTTCCCATGTTTTGCAGAGGATTGCAAAATACCTTAACATGTCTCAAAAGAAAGTCAGAAATGCTACTGAGGTAACAATGATCCTCATGCATGATACATGTAATGTCTCTATTATCCATTTGTTTCACCATGTCTATAACTATACTCGTTGCAGGCAATCAGCAAAACTATCTCGCTTGATAGAGAAGCATTCCCCTCTCTGAATGGTATACAAGGAGAAACTCATCATAGTGTAAGTGTTAATACCTTTCTGCTATTCCATCAAGGAAGATCATAAGAACTGCTTTCTTCTTATTCTTTATGTTTTCTTTTTTCTCAAGAATATCAATTGTCTCATTTGTGTTTTTTCTTTCCATTACCAGTATATTGCGGATGATCGAGTGGAGAACATCCCATGGAATGGAGTAGACGAGTGGGCACTAAAGGTATTTAGAAAAATATTTGAGTGAAACCTGACTTATTGCAAAGCATAGGTATTTCATTGTTGGCATGCAGAGGATTGTTTTAATGCTCTGTATGTTGATTGTTTAAGTATATGTATATGTATATTGACTTGAAGTCATTGGACAAAAACAAAATAATTTTCACAGTGGACAATATGATGTATTATAAATGTTATTTTAGAAACTACGAAGTATATTAACTGAACTGTAATCAATAATTTCAGATAAGCCTGCATAGTAATAGCTCTTCTGTTTTTTTATGTTGTTTCATAAAATTTTTTTGGGCCTTGCTAACAGAAATTTTTATTGAAAGAGTGGGACTACATTTGAAATGATGGTGGGAATGTATTGATAACAAAACTCTTTTTTCATAAAAGCTCTATTTCCGATTTCCTAACCAATAACCTAAGATCACTTGTTAACATTATCAGTATCCATGTTATAAACTTACATAATGATTAATACCACTTGTAAATATTCATTCACAGGACGAAGTGAACAAACTCATTAATGTGACCCTTGTGGAACGAGAGAGAGAAATTATTCGACTTTATTATGGATTGGATAAAGAAGGTCTTACATGGGAAGACATTAGTAAACGGTGAATTCAACCACGTTTCCTCCTGTTACTTCTTTTCTTAAGTATACTTATGTTAAGTTGGAATGATGCTTGAAAATATCACACTAACAGCACGGCTTCCCCTGTCTCTATTGTCCTCGAAATTCAAATTCTGACCATTACTCTTGTTGTATTCTTTCTGCAGGATAGGTTTGTCAAGAGAAAGAGTAAGGCAAGTTGGACTTGTTGCATTGGAGAAACTAAAACATGCTGCGAGGAAGAGACAAATGGAAGCCATGCTATTGAAACATTAAATTTGGACTCATCATAGAAATATGTTACAATGTATATATACACAGAGGAAGTATGTACCTAGAAATTTGACTTCCTGATTCAAAAAGAGGACAATTATATAAGGGAACATTGGAGATTTGTAAATCCCTTTAAATATGGTTTTAGTACCAATAAATATGGGTAATTTTTGTTTTAATACTCCAAAAATAAAATTTTTACTTTTAAGTTCTCATAATTTTTTTAATTAATGGTTTTTATGTTACATGATGTGTATTTAAAAATGTTACATGATGTGTATTTAAAAATGTTACATGATAGTTGGGTTTGTTAGTTAAGGATGCTGTGGGTCTTCGTATGATCCGTAGAGTTCCATTGTAGTTTGTTTGTTTGGGCTTTGCCTCCTTAACACCAAAAGAAAAAAAAATTGTTACACTATATGTATTTAGAAGTATTATATAATGCTTATTCTCACATGACATTTTTAGATGCATGTCACGACATTAATATTGGCAATAAGATAAAAAGGAAAGTAATATAATATTCGTTGATTTCTTCATTCATTGATTTTCTTGTAAAAGGAATATATTTATATAGATGTCAGTCAATAGATACTAATTATTCATGCGTTAACATCATATTATTTTAAACATAAATAAATATTAAGACCATCCAATATGTAGTAGTCTTTTCGCCATGTAGGCTTACGAATATATTTGAGTCTCTAAAGCTCATCCTATCAGATTGACTAACTAGTCTTTTTATAT
This sequence comes from Glycine max, assembly GCF_000004515.6. Lineage (NCBI taxonomy): Eukaryota > Viridiplantae > Streptophyta > Magnoliopsida > Fabales > Fabaceae > Glycine > Glycine max. The sequence goes on along the minus strand of NC_038245.2, from coordinate 45,254,221 downwards.
ACATATTAATTATAAATAAAATTAATGAATATTCAACTCTAATATTGTAATAAACCTAAAAAAGTCTAACTTACATATTTTTCACTTTCCAGGATGCATTGATATGCCAAAGGTGGTCATGTACCCAGTGCATATGGGTATCCTACCCCACTATAACTTGAACTGTTGTGAATAAATCAACAATAATTTAAGTAAATAATAAGAAAAAAAATGAAATGAGCCATATGGTATCAAATATGTTTATATTTGTTTGTCATGAGTGGCATAATACTTAAGTTAGACTTTATTTAAATTTGCCCCTTCTCCCCAACGTAAAAGTTGCTATATGTCATTAGCCATATCATATCTGGTGCTCATACTGATGCAATCCTACTCCGCAAGGGCATTGGATAGAAAAACTCCAAGTAGATTGGGCCAGAGATGCAAGAGAAGGCCTAGGGTTCTTATGAGCCTTAGGGTAGATTTCGGGCCCATGGGCTAAGTACGAGCCCGCTTATCTTTGTAAATATTAGATTAAGGTTTCATTATTTTTGGGCCTTGTATTTAGGGCTCCATAATGTAGGTAGGGTACTCTAGAAATATAGGATTTTTCAGCCCTTGTATTTTAGGGCACCTAGACTAGTTTTTGTATTAGGGGTAGTTTTGTAATTTCACATGCACTAAGTGGATATTTGATGTGTGTGTTGGAAATAAATTTAATTGAATTGGTAGAAGCCCAATCCAATTAAATTTTAGAGGGGAGGTGAGCATTTGCTTACTACACCCATTGCCACATCATATAGTCACACTTTGTGCATGTCCTTTATGCTTTTCATGCCTCATGACACCTAAGCACACTTAGTGGAGAATCTTGGAATTGATCTTGGATTAGTGGGCTGAACCATAACTAAAATTCACTAATCATAATTAGTGAAATTTTGGCTCCAAAGTTTGGCTCCACAAATTCAATTTCAAATTCAAGTGAAATTTGAATTTCCCTCCAATTGTGTGACACTTAGGCTATAAATAGAGGTCATGTGTGTGCATTTTTTTCAACTTTGATCATTTGAATATTAAACTTCAGATTTCAAAGCTCATTTAGAGCACAAAATTTCGTGCTCTTCTCTCCCTCTCCCTTCATTCATCTCCTTCTTCCTCCAAGCTCTTATCCATGGCCTCCTATGGTGGTGAGCTTCTTCTAGACTCATCTTCTCCTTGAAGTGGCGTCTCCTCTCTCTCTCCCTTTCTCCATTCCGCTGCCATTCATATTCCAAGAAGCAAAGGGATCCATTGATGAAGAAGATCCTAGGCCTACAAGCTCCAATGGAGCTTGCATCATGTGGTATCAAGAGCATCTTCATCTAGGTGATGTTTCTTTTGCTTCCTCTATCTTTTTGTTCGGTGAATTCTCTTTAATTCCTTGTTCTTCATCTTATTCTCCATGTATATCCTCCATTGTCTTGTGGTTTGGTGCTGTTTAGAGTAGATTAAAAAATAAACCGATTAAATCTTAGATCTACACTTGTTCTTGCATTTCTTTGGTTCAAATTTTGTAGATCTACTCTTGAATCTTGTTTTTGTGTTGATTTTAGGTTCTATCAATTTTAATTCATAATATTCTTGTGCTGAACCTTTAGATCTAAATTTTGTTCCAAAATATTGATTAGAAAAAAAACACAAAAATCTAAGTGTAAATCACTTAATCCATGTTGTCTTAGAGTCATGTTTAGTCATAGTAATTGTCACATTATGTTCTAAGTTTGTGTTGAATTTTATTTTGTTGATTGAATTCTAGATACATTTGTTCATGTATTCTTGTCATTCTTAGCCTATCTTTTGAATTTTGAGTCTAATTCATGCATGTTATTTAGTTCATAACATGTTCTAAATCAATTCCTAGAAGTAGTCTTGTTCTTGAACTTTTTTTTTGCTTTCTAAGTTTCCTACATGATGCCTATGATGAAGTTGAGTTGTGGTGCTGAGTTGTGGCTTGATTTGTGAATCAAATAAGTCTTAAGCTCTCTTGAATTTTTTTATTCAAGATAATTGAGCATAAGCAAACACAAATTGTAACTATCCAAGCCTTAAGCAACATAAACACTACTCTTGATTTCTAGGTTGAAATCGCTGGTGCTGGCAGCTTGAACATACGAACTTGTATAAATTACTGGGAATTTTTCACTACGTTTTTTGAGCTGAAACTTTTACTGAATTTTCTAGACATCTGGACCAAAATTATAAAAAAAGAACCAAGCGATTTGGATTAAAGAAAAAAATAATAAAAATCTCACAAGTTGGCAGAAAATCAGTGTCCAGGAAAAAAAAGAAAAGTGAAAGGAAAGTGTGCTTGTTGTTTTGGCTCAAAATTTGTTCTATAATTGGTGCCTATTTTATACCAATCCTAGTTCTGAAATTTCAATTGAACATTATTGTGAAAACAAGTGCCAAAACTAGAGGTTTCTTGAGTCTTTTTTTTTAGAGTTTTTATACTCTACTCTAGAGCCATTCTAGGTTTCTCTTTGAGTCCTAGCTTGCTTTTAGTGCTTTTCATTGCTTTAATTGTTGAATAATCCTTGGAAATTTGTCTTGTTAAAACTCTATTGGTTTATCTTTCATTTCATTCTTTTTTGGTCTTTGGTTATTGCTTGTCTCTTTGTTTCCTTGCTTGTGAGTTGCCATATAGGGAATTGGAAAGGAGGATTGGTGCCATATCTTGAAGAATTTGAGTCAAGAAGCAAGGGGCCAACCACCTTAAGAGCTATTGGACTAAGAAGCACTCCAAATTGAGTGAAACACTAAAGAGAGAATAGCCTCCACAATTGAGGACTTTTTTCTTTGTAATTTTGTAATTGGCAATTTGCTTTGCTTTCAAATTTTGTAACAAAAAGGTCTTTCATTGGAAGCAAGTTGGGAGCCTCCGCTAGGTCACCCTACTTCCATTTGTGTGTAATAATTTTAGGCAATTTCCCCTTAGGACAGTGAGTGTTTTGTTGGGAACCTTAAATGAGGTCATCCAAACACTCTTAGGATCCGCCTAGTTTGCATTTCTTGCACTTTAATTTCTTGCTTATTTTCATAGCTTATTTCCTTTACCCTCCATTGTCAAACCACCTAGATAGCTTGGCTTTTACTAATTAGTTTTTACCTTATCTTTCACACCTCTTTTAGTGTTTATTTTGGCTAGTTTCAACCATAGTTTATTTTACCTTTTGTTTTCAAACCCCCAACAAGAAAGAACCATAACTTAGGAACCAACATGAGTCTTCATTCTTCATCTAGTGTTAATGGTGAGGGTTCTACTCCTAAGGACCCCTTGTATAAGATATTAGATGAGTTGAGATCCCTTAAGTTGTGGAAAGAAAAACAAGAGAGAAAAGAAAAAGGTAAAAAAAGAGTGGAAGAAATAAGTCAAGATGAAAGAGAGAAAATAAGAGAGGAAGAAAGAAGAAAAATAATGAAAGAAATGAAAAGAGAAAAACATGTCTCCTATAGTAGTCATAACTCTTGCAAGAGCCTAAGTGAAGAACTTCGTGACTATTATGAAGGAAGGCATAGGTCACATCTTAGACCTCACTCCCATAGGATAGAAAATGAAAGAAAGCCTCAAGAGGTTAACATTAAACTCCCATACTTCCATGGGAAGGACAATGTAGAGGCTAATTTAGATTGGGAAATAAGGGTAGAGAAACAACTTAAAAGGAAGTCTACTTCAAAATCTTATGGCTCTCACTCTTATCCAAAGAAAGACCAAGGTCAAGGAATCTTAGGGGTGAGACCTTCTAAGCCCAAAGATGATAAGGGGAAGACAATAGAAAAGCAACCCCTTAAGGCTAGTATGCAAGAAAAGACTAGCTCCATGAAGTGCTTTAAATGTCTTGGAAGAGGACATATTACTTCTCAATGCCCCACCAAGAAAACCATGATTATGAGGGGCCAAGACATTTATAGTAGCCAAGATGAGGCTACTACTTCACCTTCCTCTAGTAAAAGTGAAGAAGCAAAAGGGGAAGAATCTAGTGAAGAGATCTACCCCCAAGAAGAAGGACAACCTTTAATGGTTAAGGAGGAGTGTAAGGAGGTAAGTGTCTCCTCCAAGAGGTTAGCTAAGAAAGAAAGACATTTTGAAATAAAGACAAATATTAAAGAAATTTCCCTTCTTAGACAACCTCCACATTTTCTCCTTTGTAAAAAGACACTTCTTAGCATTGCCACATCTCTTAGGCTTGATTTTATTCCTCAAGTAAAGGAGTTGTTGGATGAGGGTTTGGTTCGCAAGAGATTAAATCCTTGTGCTTTGTTGGTGCCCAAAATAGGTATTATTAGGCACCAAATCCCTAAAATAGGTGGTGTGATGAATGCTTTGGGTGGTGCAACACTCTTTTGTAAAATCACTCATGCACCCAACATCTTCATGATTTGTGTACATAGGGACTCATTAGGTAGGTTTGTTCTTATTTTTAGTTTCAATACAAACTTAGGCACTCATATGGGACACCTTAGGTTTGTCATACTTTTTGGTAGGAATAATCAACATGAAAATACAGAAAAAGGTATGTTCTATTGCTTTACTTTTCTTAATTTTTTAAATTGTGATCAAAGGGTTCCCATGAACCCTAAGAGAATAAAGGTCATTCCTGAGTGGCCCGCTCCACCAAGTGTAAGAAAAATTTGGGGCTTCCAAGACTTAACAAACTTTTACAAAAGGTTTGCCCCATATTTTTCTATACTTGTAGCACCACTCATTGAGTTGGTGAGGAACCATGTTCCTTTATGGGAAGATGCCCAGGAAATAATTTTTCAGACCTTACCTTACTTCAACATACTAAACACCACTAATACATATGTTTTTGTTCTTTTTACAGGTGTTGAGGAAAAAAGCCCAGAGTTTCAAGAACCTCGGGATTTGAGGTCAAATCCTTTTCAAGGGGGAGGGAATGATGCAATCCTACTCCGCAAGGGCATTGGATAGAAAAACTCCAAGTAGATTGGGCCAGAGATGCAAGAGAAGGCCCTAGGGTTCTTATGAGCCTTAGGGTAGATTTCGGGCCCATGGGCTAAGTACGAGCCCGCTTATCTTTGTAAATATTAGATTAAGGTTTCATTATTTTTGGGCCTTGTATTTAGGGCTCCATAATGTAGGTAGGGTACTCTAGAAATATAGGATTTTTCAGCCCTTGTATTTTAGGGCACCTAGACTAGTTTTTGTATTAGGGGTAGTTTTGTAATTTCACATGCACTAAGTGGATATTTGATGTGTGTGGTTGGAAATAAATTTAATTGAATTGGTAGAAGCCCAATCCAATTAAATTTTAGAGGGGGAGGTGAGCATTTGCTTACTACACCCCATTGCCACATCATATAGTCACACTTTGTGCATGTCCTTTATGCTTTTCATGCCTCATGACACCTAAGCACACTTAGTGGAGAATCTTGGAATTGATCTTGGATTAGTGGGCTGAACCATAACTAAAATTCACTAATCATAATTAGTGAAATTTTGGCTCCAAAGTTTGGCTCCACAAATTCAATTTCAAATTCAAGTGAAATTTGAATTTCCCTCCAATTGTGTGACACTTAGGCTATAAATAGAGGTCATGTGTGTGCATTTTTTTCAACTTTGATCATTTGAATATTAAACTTCAGATTTCAAAGCTCATTTAGAGCACAAAATTTCGTGCTCTTCTCTCCCTCTCCCTTCATTCATCTCCTTCTTCCTCCAAGCTCTTATCCATGGCCTCCTATGGTGGTGAGCTTCTTCTAGACTCATCTTCTCCTTGAAGTGGCGTCTCCTCTCTCTCTCCCTTTCTCCATTCCGCTGCCATTCATATTCCAAGAAGCAAAGGGATCCATTGATGAAGAAGATCCTAGGCCTACAAGCTCCAATGGAGCTTGCATCACATACCATCATACTCTTATCAGTGCAACACAGAACCCCATATATTTCTTGAAATTTCATATAAGTACTTATTTCACCAATCCATGAAAAAGAGGGTGTTAACTGAAACCAGGAAATTTGAATTCAGGGTCTTGTTTCTAGATTGAGACCTATGGAATTGTAAATAGGCTTTCAGTTTCATTGTCATTTTAAACGCTTTGCTCTAAGATTTGCAGGCAAGAACTGGAAAACTTTCTGAGAAAGGTGTCAAATTTGTTGGAGGAATATCTGGATGGACAGCTACATTACTCTTCATGTGGATGCCAGTTTCTCAAATGGTAAACTATATATATGAGAATCTTAATTGCTTTAAGAGCATTGTAATTCAACTTCTATCTCCTATGCATTTTTATTAACCTTTTTGTTCTGCCATAGTGGACAAATTATCTCAATCCTGAGAACATGAAAGGCTTGTCAGCTTTTTCTATGCTGCTTGCCATGCTTGGAAATGGGCTTATGCTTCCACGTGCTCTCTTGATTCGCGATTTCATGTGGTAATTATTTTGCTGCCTCTAATCCTGAGAACATGAAAGGCTTGTCAACTTTTATACTGAGTATTACTTTTATTTGCTTGCCTCTAATGATACACACTTCGGCAGAAATTCATCAATTGTATGTATCTCATACGTCCAACTTTACCATTACCTGTGATTTTCCATTTTGAGTGCTGCATTTGTTGTAATCTTGTGAAGCTGCTTCTGCATATATTAACTCTATCAATTCAATTAACTGTGATGGTAGGTTCACCGGTTCAGTGTGGGCTACCCTTTTTTACGGATATGGGAATATTGCATGCCTATACTTGTGAGTTTTATGTCCAGTCTGCTTATTTACTTTTCTTTCTGGTGCTCTTTTGAGTAAAATATAGAATCAGCTATAGACTAATATTGCTCTTTTTGCAGTTTAAACATTATCAGCAAGGAATTCTTCTTATCAGCAACTGTTGGTCTGATTTCGTGGATAGGTTACTCTCTTAACCCTATAGCACTCATAAACACACTGTCACATATATCTGTTGCCATTCCTAGGCTGTGTTAACTTATGTCATATCTGGGCCATGTCCTCACAGGTTGATGCACAATATCTCAATTTCTCTTATTGTTATGCAATATGATTTACCGCTACTGCTGATGATGCATTACTCATTGGTGTGCCATGTCTTGAGCAACCATATTGTTAAATATATAAAATAAGGTATTCCTGTTGGGAATATAGCTGCATACATTCCGCAAAAATGTGATTCTTTAGGTATTAAAAGTACTTTATTTTTAAAAAATTAATTGGTTGTCGAGTGATTGTAATAAATAGCCCATTTTCAATGTAGTTATATATTTTTGTTTTCGTAAATCATAATCAAACATAAGGTTGTTATAACTATTTCACGCAACAGTAGCTTATAAGAAATTAATACAAAATTACTTAACCTTCTTTTGTCCCGTTGTAAGTTTGTAACAACCATAACTTTTTTTCCTCCTTGTGACATGAACGGCTTTCTGGAGAGACAGCGTAGTCCATGGTTATAGCTCACCTTTGGCTTCCTTACGTGACTTGGTTTTTGGATCGTGAAATTAAAGCCTGCGATGCTGCACTGAAGCTCAGTTACCCGGTCCGGTCCTTTCTGCCGAAATAGTTATGCTTGATTGTCACTGCAACTACAGTACAACATATATTCTACCTTGGGATTAATATATAGTACAGTGAATCATAAATTCGTAGTCAATACCACTTCGCACATCATGGGGTTGAAAATGACTACGCTGTTGTTGTAACTAATACGTGTTTTAAGTGGTTTCTCATACAAGCTGTGATATAGCCTATAGGACTGGATTGAACTTAGAAGATATGTTTGTAATCATGTAATGTTCAAGGTGAAACTTATCCCTCTTAATTGTTTACATACTCCTACATTTTGTAGTTGTCATTTTTAGAATATCATGGTAAGGAATCCACTTGCAATGAAGAGTAAGTGCATGATTGGGGTACCATTTGGGCCCATCCAAAATTAAGTTTAGAGCAAACGATATACTAGAATTCCTCCTTCTTTTTCGAAAATATAAGATTGAGTTAATGGTTAGAAGGGGTATTAAGGGTGAGAAGGGGGAAAATAAGAAGTCATGAGTTTAAATTCTTTCTATTAATTTTTTTTAACAAAACTAATAAATTAATAATCCAAACATGACTTAAGTCTTGTCTAACTTATTTCACTTAATAGCCCTATAAATATTGAATTTCATTAATCTAATAATTGTTTTGAGAATTTTTATTAAATGAATTAGGTTTACAAAATTGTATATTATTTTAAAAATATTTAATACTTTATCTAAAATTTAATACGTATTAGCTTGATATTACGTGATTTACCGTTAAATTTATGATATTGTATTTTAGAAAAAAAGTTATTACTACTTCCGTTCTTTTTTAATAGTGGGATTTTTTAAGAGATTTTTTTTTCTATTTATATGTTATTTGCCAAATTTGTCCCATTATAGAATAATCGAGAGATTAAAAATGAGTAAAACAAAGATTAATCTTGAGCAACCAAATCAACGAGGCACTGAATATGTTAACAAAAAATTAATGAAGGATTAAAGGTCGTAAAAAATTGAGGAATTAAAAATTATAATTTAAAAAAGTTAATGAATTAAAAAATTAATTAACCTTTCTTTCAGCTAATAGGGAATACAATTTATGTATATTTTAATCGACTTTTTAATGAAACGACATATTAATTTGTCACGAAAAAAATCGAAAGTTTAATTCTCCCTTTCCCTGTTCAAGTTTCTTTAACTTATCGCATTTTCATGGTGTTTTGCTGTTCAAATTTATCTACGATATCATCATTATTTCCATGGCAACTCCAATTCGTATTAACTCCAGAAAAATAAGGCCAGTAGCTTAGGACACTGATTAAGTAATAAAAAAATCATTAAAAATTAGCATTAATACGCATTTACTGTGATTTTTTAATACATTTCTAATATAAATAAAAGAAAGACGAGATGAGCTGGACAATAAATTGGGCCTGAAGAGAAGTAATGACGGGCCCATTGCTTTTAAATATGATTTTTTTTCTAATACAATGTAAACTGGTTTGTTTGAGTATAAATATATATATATATATATATATATATATATATTTTGATGACTGCTAAATAATTGTGAATTAATAGTAGTGAATTAATCAAATTTTGGCTTAGAATTAATTATTTAGCAGTTATTTGTGATTAAAAGTTGGAAAATTAATTAAATTGAATTTCTGGTTGCATATACAAAAATTGAAGTTACATTAAGCAAAAAGGCAACAGAAATGAAGAAAAAGGAAGAAAGTCTGAAGCAGACTTAGCCCAACACTCGCGCTAAGCGCGCGCCACGCGCTAAGCGAGGAAAGCAGATAGGCGCTAAGCGAAGCGTTGAGCTCGAAGATGCAGAATCCGTTACACACGTTAAGCCCCAGCCACGCGCTAAGTGCGCAATCCAACAGAAGCACAGGTTAAGCCTGCAGCGCGTGCTAAGCGCGATCCGAACGCGCTAAACGTGAGGTGTCGCGCTAAGCGAGTATATGAAGGCTCAAAGCTCACTTTAGCATCTATAAATAGAGAGCCAGTCCTAGGGAAACAGGACATCTCGGCTCAGAGCAATTCTCTCAGCACTCTAAGCCTGAGCTCTCCCTTCTCTCTCTATATTCTTTGTTTTTATCACCCCTATTCTTTCTTTCACCCCAGTTGTAAAGCCCTCAATTGCCATGAGTGGCTAATCCCCTAGTTAGGGTCTGATAGGTCTAAAAAATCAATGATGTATGAAGCATTTCAAGAGTTATCAATAAAAAGAGGGATTCCCTCCAGGTTCTTTTATTTATTTACCGTTCTTTCTTTTTACATCTTGTATCTCGGAACTTGCTTTCTGTTAGGGTTTAGTCCACTCAGGAGAGGGTAAAGCCTAATTAGGGGTAAGGAATGAATACTTGAATCTGTTTTAAGGGTAACGCTTTTAGAGGGTTAGCATGACTTAATGTCCCAATGCCCATGCTTTAGCAAACATCTAGAATGTAATCCTAATGCATCTTAGTTATTGAGTCTTTGCAAAGGGCATTTGGAAGATAGGTAATTAAGGTAGACGTGTCATCTTGAGGCATCAGAGGCAAGTAGATGGATAAATATGGGGCAGAATTAATTCGTTGGTATTAATAACAGACAAGTCCAGAATCCATGTATATAGGTAATTAGATTGGTCAGGTTTTAACAATTTTACTATAGAGATTCTATTCCCTATTTTATTGTTTGAAGTATCTTGAATTTATCTTATCTTTTTTATCTAAATCTTTTATTTTTTTTCTTTATCTTTTAATTTTATCTTTAATTCTTTTATCTTTTCCCTTATCTTCTAATTTATCTTTAAATCTTTTATCTTTACTTTATCTTATCTACTAGCTTCCTTTATCTTTTATTTTAAATTCTTATGTCTTGCTTTTAAATTGAATTTACATTAATCTAAGTACGAAAGATTCGACACTCGAACTTTCGAGTACTTTACTACTTGTGACGATTTGATACACTTGCCAACGAGTTTATATATATATATATATATATATATATATATATATATATATTTCAAAGCTTTGATCACAATATGACATAATATATTCAGCCAAAAAAAAAAAAGAATTAACTCATGTTCCTTCAACAATTTCCTTTAGTTTATTTGAAGGGTGAGAACTTTGGTCCGAATTAAAAACGACAAGCTTAAAGAAATAATGACGGGATCCTAAACTAACACCATTTCAAACTAACGAAAAGAAGAAGGAGAAGAAACACGTGTTGTTATAGTTTGGGTCAATTTGGAAATATGGGCTGAAAGGACAGGGCCTGAGACATTGGGCCCATTGGTTGGAGAAATTATAAAGGAAGGGAAGGGAAGAGTGAAAACGAGAGGGCAAAGCAAAGCAAACCAAACCAAACCGTGAGTCCGTGACAAGATCTGTGTTGTGTAAGTAAAGAAAACTTGGTATTGTATTGTATCGTATCGTATTGTATTGTATTGTATCTCATCTCATCCGAATGAAATTCGCCGAGTCGAGTTAAAACTCACCCGCCCTAACTCGTTCTCTTTCTTGCTTTCGCGTTTGGTTGTATCTGTGCTCGCTCACCCTTTCTCCTCCATCCCTATCTCATCCAATCTCTCGCCTCCACCGCCATTCGGTAATCAATATCAATATTCCCTTTCACTTGCTCCAATTCCTCCATCTCTCTTCTCCCACCATTTTCCCTTTTTCTTATTCTTTTTTACTTTTTTCTCTCCTCACATCACAATATCACCTCAACCTTAGCTCTCGGTGCTTCGCTGCTTCTATTTTATTTGATATTGCAGTTTGAGGTGTTTGACATGTGCGTGCCTGCGTGCTTATTCAAGAATTTTGTGAACCTGCTCAAAAATCACACAATAAGCCAAGGCAAGGCGGTCAGTTCTAATCTAGCTATTTCAAAACAAATTCTCATCTCAGGAAGATAGATCGAACTATTACAGATAGATTAAATAGATTGGTGTAGGCTCTAAGCCAAGCCTTAAAACCCTCTTATTCTCAACTGTTGCGGAGAACAATAGGCTTCTACGAGTTAGATGATAGTATTAATTCGTGATTGTCCTTTGGTGCCAGCGGGTTAATGTGTTTCATTTTTTCTTCGTTTTGATTTTAAACTGATTTATTTTTTTGGAACTGAAATAGCCTAGGTTTGGTTAGTATCATGTTAGTGGCCTATTAATCCAACCTTTTTATTGTTTTAATGCAAGCCTCAGCAATCCATTTGTTTTGCTTCATGCATATGATGATGTGGTGTTTTTTAATTTTATGTTTAAGTGTGTGAGAGCAACAATGACTAATTGGGCATTCTTCTTGGTTCAGCGAGGCTGCATATGCTAATGCTATATCCCCAGGGCATAGGTCATCATGAATTTTTATCAATATTTTAGTACATATATTGTCAAAAGTTTGAAAAAGTTCTGGGATGGGTTTTAGATTAACACTTTCAGCTGATTGTGATTTAAATAGTTTTTTGGTTCGTTTCTGATAATATTTTCATTTGATCTAGAATTGATGAGGTATTTTTCCCTTTTGTTGCAATTGAAATCCCCTGTCATATAGTGCTGTACAAATGATGTTATCTTGGTGTTGTCACTTGAAGTTTGCTTTTGAAATTTATAACTTGATGTTTGATGATTAATTGAAACTTCGTTTTCTTTCCCAGGATTTGTGTGTGACGTACATTCCAAAACTTTCAATAGTTGAATAATGGCTGTTGAGACTTCTGATAAACCAAATTTACCTCATGATTTTGATGATGATGATGATGGGCCAGTAATTTACAAAAGGTACTCATCATCTAAGAAAAATCAATTGCATTCAGAAGTAAGGAAGTCAAGTTCTCACAGTCATGCTGGACAGTCATATAGACAGATTTCTGATGCACCTTCTTTGAATGGCCAAACTTTTAGCATGCAGAAAGGTAGTACTGTCCCTTCTCCTAAGCCGTCACCCGTGAAGCCTTCTGTAGCTATCTCTAAAGCTTCAAAATCTCTTGTCAACACCTCCTCTACGAAGTTGCCAGTAGCAAACTCAAAAGCACCTTCTTTGGGAGATAAACAGAAAATGTCCGTTGATGTTAAGGTGGAACCAAAATATATTGAACGCTGTGCTAAAAATTTTGTTGAAGATTCAGAAGATGATGAGGATAATAAACCATTGAGTTTTAGATTGAAGAATTCTAACCATGATAACAAAGCGACCCCTGTTGTTGTCAAAAAATCTTCTGAAGACTCTGATGATGATGTCCCTTTGGCAAAAAAGTTATACCGTAATCCCAATTTGGGAACAACTAGCAGTAACCGTGACGACTCTGATCAGAAGAAGCCTATTTCTAAAATTCAGAAAGAGCGGCAAAATGGTGCTGGCTTGAGTAATAAAAAAGATAGGCCATCTCCATTGCCAGCTAAAAGACCCCTAGATAATAGTGATTCCTTGCATGCCTCTGTTAAGAAGCCAAAGGTCTCAGATCCAGTTGCATCTATCAAAACTAAGCCAGTCTCGGTGAAACATGAGCTGAAGGTAGAGGATGATGATGATGATATTCCTATTTCCCAGAGAATAAAGAAATCAGCCATGTCAGGTGATAAATCATCTGCCACAAAGAAGTTGCTGACAAAGGTTACTAAAGTTAATAAGTCTGGTTCAAAACCTTTTAAGAAACAGATAAAGAAGACAGTTAAAAAATCAGGCAGTGGTTCAGAATATTCCAAATCTACAAAGCTTCTTCCTAGCTCTGGTGATGGGCAGAAAAAATGGACTACTTTGGTTCACAATGGTGTCATTTTCCCTCCTCCATACCAGCCGCATGGGGTAAAGATGTTATATAAGGGGAGACCAGTTGATTTGACTCCTGAGCTAGAGGAGGTGGGATTTTATCTCAGAAGACTATGCTCTTTAGATTTTGGGTGACTGTTTGCTCTTGTTCCTTTTCTATTTTGATGAGTTGGGATCATTTAAGTACTTTCATGTAAAAGCTTCTTTCTAAAGTCTCTTTTGAGTTGTTGACAATATTATAAACTTCAAAATTATTTTGCAGGTTGCTACAATGTATGCAGTCATGCGAGATACAGAGTACATGCAGAAAGATAGGTTCAAGGAAAATTTCTGGAATGACTGGCGAAAGTTGCTTGGAAGAAATCATGTAATCCAGAACTTGAAAGATTGTGATTTTACTCCAATCTATGACTGGTACCAAAGTGAGAAGGAAAAGAAGAAACAAATGACTACAGAAGTAAGTTGGCAATTCAGTATACATTTCATTTGACAATTGTAGAAATTTATATATTAGAGCATTGTTTGCTTTTTTAAGTGGATTTATTTCCAACATATTTGCCTTTTGTGATGTGATATATAATTTTGACTTTAACTAGTATAGTTTTGAAGTACTTCATGCTGTTGATCATACTGCAGTTTTAATTTATCTTATGAAATACACATATATAATGCCCAATTAAGGTGTGCCCTAGAATGGGAAATCAAAATCACAACAAGAGAGGCACAGCTCACATGGGGCAGTTGAGAGTACCAGAGAAATCTCTCTACAGGAATAACATAATTCATACATGGCAAAATTAGGGGGAAAGTGATTTCTGTTAGAAAGAAATGATTGAAAGGAGTGGATTGTGAGGGAGGTAGATAGTAGTTGAGTGGAAAGTTTTGTGAGGATTGTGTCTGTATTTATTTTCTCCCTTTATTCAGAAAGTTGTTTTCTGTAAGCACTTCTCCTGGGGCTGATACTGTTCTTGTTATCAGTCAAGGAAAGAAGAGTGTGTTAAAAAACATGCAGAAATATTATATGCCTACTTTGATTTCCATATCCATATCTCTATGTATATGTATTTGAATTATTCCAAGTTTGTGCCGAGTTAGCTTGATAGGTTAATTCATGTCTTCTATTATTTTTGTATTCAACCCCATTTGTATCCTCTTTATGCAGGAGAAGAAGGCTTTGAAGGAAGAGAAAATGAAACTAGAGGAGAAATACATGTGGGCTATTGTTGATGGTGTTAAAGAGAAGGTTTAATATTCTCTCTCTCTAATTCGTGTAGATCTCTTTCATACCAATTTGCTACAGACTTTATGAACTATAACTGGGCCTTTATATTTTGTAATGGGAGAAGTATTGGTGTTGCATTTTCTTGAAGTTGTTATGAGTTATTTTATCATAGTTGGATTTTCACTTACCCTTGATATCTCTATCAAATTTAAAGCTAGATTGCTTTGTGAAGTTATTAATGCTGAACAGAAGAGCATCAATCACCATCATGCTACCAATTTAATATGGATCAGTGTCTATTCTTCATTCAATTTTGAGTAATTTGTGCCTTACACCCTTCAACTTTGGGCCATGCGTATATTAGACCTTAGGGTTCAAATTTTGTGCATAAACCCCCTGTTAGGGGAATATCATGTGACTGACCCTACATTAAAATATGTTTTAACCTGAAAATACCATTATTAATTACACAATCCAGATTTAGATGAAAAAACTAAGATAATCTGCTTTTCTCACAAAATAGTTGTATTATTAGAGGTTTAACATATTTTAATGGTGTTATAAGCAAGTCATATGATATTTCTTCTAGTATTTGAATGGTTTGCTTGACGAAAGGCGTTTTGTGCATACATTTTGAATTTCAATGGATTAGTTGCACTTGTTAAAACCCTAAAGGTTTAATCTGTGCATGGTCTAAAGTTAAAGAGCTTAATTTACAATTTACACTTATTTTTCATGTAAATTTAATTTTCACTTCTGCCATAGTAGTAAACTTCATTTTGCTGAATAATTGGCACTGTTAGGATACATGATATCATTCTTTCCATACAATTGTGTGTCTCTATTATTTACAACATTTAGATAATGGTTGCTTTTAAGGAAGTTGTTATTTTCTGACTAAGCTGCACTTTCTTCTCCTATTTAATTCCGTGGCATTCTATATACAAACTTTTTTCAAATTTATTCATTAGGAAACATTTTAACTTATGTCTAATTTTTATTAAATCTTTTTTTAGGTTGGAAATTTTAGAGTTGAACCACCAGGATTGTTCCGAGGCCGAGGAGAGCACCCCAAGGTGGTTATGATAGTTGTTACTGGAACTAGATACATTTATATATTTAGATACAGTGGTTTCATTTTCATATACAGCGGCTTCATCTTCAGAATTTTGACTGGCTTCTACAATTTATAATGTATACTTATTGACTGTAATTTATGTTACTAGATGGGAAAATTGAAAAGACGCATTCGTCCAGGTGATATCACAATTAATATTGGAAAGGATGCCCCAATTCCTGAATGTCCTATTCCTGGTGAAAGGTATTACTCTTCCAAATCTTATTTCACTTGGAGAAGAAATTTAAAAAGCAAAAGAATTGTATATGCCACCAAGTTGAAAGCCCATTTTTCTAATCATTGAATTTTGTAACCTTTGCAGCTGGAAGGAGATAAGAAATGATAATACAGTTACTTGGTTAGCCTATTGGAGTGACCCTATCAATCCCAAGTTATTCAAATATGTATTTCTGGCTGCTAGTAGTTCCTTGAAGGGGCAAAGCGACAAGGAAAAGTATGAGAAAGCTAGGATGTTAAAGGTGCTTTCATGCTTTTTTTGTTAGCCTTTATTAATTTTATGTTTTTCATATGATATTTTTGGATGACATTTAAAAACCTGTCTAATTATGGAAGTTCTTTATATCTTGGTGCAGAATTATATAGGGAATATTAGGTCTGCATACACAAAAGATTTTACCAGTAAAGATATTACAAAGCAGCAAATTGCTGTTGCTACTTATCTTATTGATAAATTAGCTCTGAGGGCTGGCAATGAGAAGGTATTATGTTGGTATATGCACTTGCAAACTCTCATTTGTTGTAACTGCAAGTTTCCCTCTTCACCAAAGCATAGATATATATACAAGATGTCAAGATTTGGACACATGCAAATGCTTATTTTGTTAGGAAAGTGAATTAAATATGTTTTGTCAATTGGACTATTAAGCATTTGCTAATTTCATTTAAATTGCCCAAATATCTAAAGATTCAGTTAATCATGTACTACTTCCTCGTGAATATTTTGCTTTTACAATTGTGTTTATAGAGAATGTAACTAGGCAAAGGAAGGCAGCCCGAGTTAAGTTGTCAGTGTCACTTACTCACTATAAAGTTCTGGTTGTTAGATGGCATCATCTTGATTTTTGAATAAAATTTTCTGAAGAAATTATTTGCATGTAACTCTTTGTTAGTAAATAGCAAGGAGGTATTCCTAGCTCCAACTACTCTTATGCGTAAATCTGCTTTGAACTATATTAATATCATATACTTTTGATAGTGCAGTCCAAGCGGTCAATAAATGTATATATTCTTTGAATTTATTGAAATAACTTGGTCCTGGCATGCAGCTTTAATAGTTTGTTTGATTGCATTTATAGCCGATAGTTTCTTTGATTTTTAATTGTTAAATTTGGTTATTTCTGAATTGTATTTGCTCAGGATGACGATGAAGCTGATACTGTTGGTTGCTGCACGTTAAAAGTAGAGAATGTGACTAGAGAACCCCCCAACAAACTGAAGGTATTGGGATTTCTAATTATTTTCACTGTACTTTATGTTGGGATTGATGAGTTTTAAGTCCTTCAGGGGGTTTTCTAAGTTTAGTAGTAGTTCTCAAATTGTTTTAATGGTAGCCTCCCTTACTACTTATATGTAACCTGGTTTTAATGCAGATGAGCTGTGGTAACCTTGTTTTAATGTTAGTAACCTTGTTTCCTTTCTGTTTTAATGCAGTTTAACTTCCTTGGTAAAGATTCTATCAAGTATGAAAATACAGTTGAGGTTGAGCTTCCTGTTTATAATGCAATTTTGAAGTTCCAAAAAGGTGGGAAACTGGCTATTGATTTTTTTATGTTTCAAGCATGAGGCTGAAGCACTTAAGTATTTTTCCCCCCTGTAATTTTCAGATAAAAAGCCTGGTGATGATCTTTTCGATCAGCTGGATACAAGTAAATTAAATGCTCATCTGAAGGAACTCATGCCCGGTCTAACAGCAAAAGTCTTCCGTACATTCAATGCATCGATCACATTGGATGTTATGGTATAAATTGATTTGACACAAAATTCCTGAAATTGTGTGTTCCTTGAAGATATAATACATAGAAAAAGGAAAAAGATCATTACCTTGTTCTGTTATCTTCTGTTCTTATACACCCTCAGTCTCAGTATACACTGTTATTTGATTGTATGCTTGATGTTGAAATTAACATCTTAGAGAGCAATGTTATCTTTCATTAGATTTGAATTTTTCAACATCATTAATTTGAAAATTTAAGACTTCAAGTCCTGCTCTATGCACTTTCTCCTAAATTAATATACCAAAGCCTCACTCGTTTCAAAGGCTTTAGATTTATCTGTGTGCAGGGCCATATCAAAACTTTTGTACTCATTTCATATGCAATATATGAAATGGTTTAAAAAACTGCACTCCATTGTGAAATATTCACTTCTCTTGAAATTGTTATGCATCCCTTAAATGCTTTAGAAAAACTTATGCTATCAATATACCCTAAGTCAAAACGTTTATTGGATCATGTATATACTATGATTTCTACTGTTGGGTTGTATATTATAGACTTACATACTTGATTTTTGTGGAATTATGTGAGCACAGTTGAATAAGGAAACTAAAGATGGAGAAGTTGGGGAAAAGATTGTTGTTTATCAGCATGCAAATAAACAGGTGAATTGGCTAAAAAATGTTGCTTTATTATACCTATGATATTGCATTTTAGTATTTTAATATTTCATATTTAAGTTGTCATGACTTGTGTTTCCCATAACAGGTTGCTATCATTTGTAATCATCAACGCAGTGTTTCAAAATCTCATACTGCACAAATGTCAAAGTTAACTGAAAAAATTGATGAACTTCAGGTATGTATAAAGAGAATATCTGAAAATTGTGAACCTGGGACTGCATTATATTTCTTGAATTTAGAGTAGACTTGGTTTGTGTGACCCATTGACATATAATTGAAAGTGGCTTATGCTTATCTTTACTTGTAGGCTGTTCTGAAAGAACTGAAAACGGACTTAGACAGGGCAAGGAAAGGAAAGCCCCCTTCGAAGAGTTCAGATGGAAAGAGAAAAAAGAACTTGGGTCCCGAAATGTAATTTAGCTTTTCATAACATCTTTAACCATTGCATGTTTAAACATGATGTATGATTGTGGTTTATGTAATCTGCAGGCTAGAGAAAAAGATATCTCAAACCAATGCAAAAATTGAGAAAATGCAACGTGATATGAAGACAAAAGAAGATCTGAAAACTGTGGCATTGGGCACATCCAAGATAAACTACCTTGACCCTAGGATTACAGTTGCCTGGTGCAAGCGGCATGAAGTTCCTATTGAAAAGGTGCTGGCTTCTTTCTTTGTTCAGATTAAGTTATTAATCACGTTGTTTTCTTCAATTTCTAGAAGCTGGGGTGATCTGTTATGGCCATGTTCACTCCCAATTTTTCTGAAGTTTATTTAAATAATTACAAAAAAAATAAAATTGTCCCTCTAAAATATATAAAAAGTTTTTTACTTGATCCATATAATGTATTTAAGTTCTTATATACTATTTTAGTTTAATGGTGATGCACCCACAATGTATAATAATTTTAGACGATCATCTAATTATAAATTATCATTGGTATAACTTTTGATGTAGTTACTGGAAAGGTCAACAAATTTATCATACATTGTGATATGTAATTAGATGATAATATAAAACTATTTTATACTGTTAGCGCATAGTTTTTTTGTCATACAATTATGTACTTTTATTGATAATGAAATATTAGTTATATATTATGCATGTGGAAATACTAAAATTCTTATATTATGCATGCGGAAATTTAATTTTTCTTTATTAAGTTATTTTTTAATTCTTGGCCCCTCTTAAGCTAATGTTTTGACTTCCCCCGTCTAGAAGTGTGTATATATTTCTCTGCAACTGATAAAAACAAATTAAAGTATTGTAGAGCTGGAGGTCCAAGAGACCCTTTCTGTGCTTTATTAACAATGGCTGGAGGCATGTGGTTTCTTACCAGAATCGGACTAGTATAAATATCGTTGCCCCATTAGTGAGGGATAGCTCCATGGGCTGTGGATGCTGCATCATTTTCATTCATGCTCTTGTGTGGTCAAACTGACATGGCTCTTATGTGATGCTTGATTGGTTATAGGCCTTCCTTACTCTCATTTTGTCACTTATCTGTGCCACTTGCTTCAAATGTTACAGATTTTCAACAAGTCTCTGCTGGCGAAATTCTGTTGGGCAATGGATGTGGATCCTGACTTCAGATTCTGAGATCTATAGAATGGAGCCATGTTATGATGGGTGGGGAAAAACATTTCTTTTTTACTTATTTCTTTTCTATAAGATTTTTTTTGTTTCGTCAATTTTAGCGGAAATTGATGTTGTAAGTCCATCTAACCTAATTATGGGGTGAGTTTCCCCTTCATTGACCAGTTTTATACTTAAGCTGTTAACCATTCATATGATTTTAATGTGATACAAACGTGGAAAATGAGGTAAAGTTTCGTTCATTATTTTAATTTTATTGTTTTGATTGGTACTTGTTTCTATCTCGGGGTAGATTTCCCTTTAATTACAAATTTGTAGTTTAAGAACAAAATGGTTGGTGTTTCAGATAAACAATGGATCATTCAATGGTTAGAAAAATTACAAATGCATGTTCTTTCAATAAGGATTAAATTAAATCTTATTCTCAAAAAAGTAAGAATTAAATCTTAGTTTGTGTGAATTTGATTCCTCTTTCGTTAAAGGAAATAGCAACCTTCTGGTGCCAGACTAAAAGAATTGAACGTCATTGAAATCTCGAATTGAGGACTTTGAAATCTTGAAAACACATTTTGGTAACTAGTAAGATAGTCTCACAGTCTAACATGAGCCAGTTTGTTAGAAAAGCCGAAAAGGAAAATTTCTTTCGAATTCACATTGACAAAATGGATTTTCAAGATTAACTAGAGTTTTAATTCGATGTTTTTTTATATATAATTGGGGATGAAGATTTTTTAATTCATATATTTTTTTGAGTTTTAATTCATTGTTAATATAACTTATAAGTAGTTAATATAAAAATCAACAATAAATTTATCATATATTATGAATTAGAATAAAACCATAATGTATTTATACTGTTCCTATGTAGTCTTTTTTTAAAAAAATTTTTATTTGGTTTTGTTTATGATTATGTCCCGTGGGAAACCGTAGAAGAACAAGTCACATGGGATATACTTGATATTTTATTTTTTTATAACCATAAGAATTAAACATGATATGAGAAAATTTATAACATTCTATATTGTTGAATTGATCGAGTTAGATCATCCTTATTATTTTTATATTTTATAATGGGATAAACCATTTTGTTCTTTGAATTTATAACATTGAAATCATATTTGTTTCCCAGTCTCGTGAAGATAATACGGTTCGTGATATGTTGAAAGTGAATTATAATCATAATGTTATTTTTATTTAAAATATAATTTTGAAGTTATAAACATGCAGAGCAAATTATAATTTTTAGAAGTACACGAAAGTTGCTAACACAATCAAAATTACCTATATTATTTAATTTATTTAAAATATTCTTAATTCAGAATTACCTTAACTAAAACATGAAAATATATTATACGTAATTATATCAATTAATTCAAATCATAATATATATTAATTATAATAATCTTAATTACTATAAATTATAATTGTTTTTTATGAATTAAAAAAATCAGCGACGGAAAAGTTATAAATGTGTTATTAGGTAACATCCACTTACGTGACAGTAGTTAATCTCAGACTCAGTATTGCCAAATGCCAAAATTAAATAGCTCTACCGAAAAAAATCTTTCCAAATTCCTACAAATTAAACATAAATGAGCAAAATAGCATTCAATACTACACTACAAGCCTAAAATTAACGCATGCGTTATGAGTTTAGTTAGGGCTCTTAAAAATTACAAGTACTACACATGAAAAAAGTAACACTCCAATTCCAGTAACCCACCCTTTAAGTTTCCTCTGTTCGCTTTGGTTCCTCGTTAACAACGTGCAAAAACATCACTCACTCACTCATTCTCATACATGGAAACGTGGTTCGTTGCCACTATTCTGTGCCTTTGCCTTTCAGTGATTCTCAAAGCAATACGCAACGTTTTCTTTTCTCCCCTCCCTCCAGGGCCTCACAAATGCAGCTTTAGATTGCTACCACAATACCTCACCGATCCAAAGACCATTCTTCAAAAGCTTCATGCAAAATATGGTTCAATCTTCACTGTTCACGTTGGTTATTCTCGCACAGACATTTTCATTGCAGATCGCTTTCTTGCACACCAAGCTTTGATCCAACATGGCACCGTCTTCGCTGATCGCCCTAAGGCCAATCCCACCAACAAGATTATTAGTAGCAACCAACATGACATTCTTTTCAGCTTCTATGGCCCCAAATGGCGCCTCCTTCGGCGTAACCTCACTTCAAGAATCCTTCACCCCTCACAGGTTAAGTCCTATTCACATGCTCCTGCAACGCCTTAGATGGTTATTTGGTTGCTACTTATGCCTCTGTGAATTTCCTGGTAGCTGAGATCGGGAGGGACCCAACAGCTTGGGATGATCCTTTGGCCTTTAAGCCAGAGAGGTTCATGAACAATGGTGAACAAAATGGAGGCACAAATTTTGACATAATGGGAAGTAAAGAGATCAAGATGATGCCGTTTGGGGCAGGGAGGAGAATGTGTCCTGGCTATGCTTTGGAAATTTTGCACTTAGAGTACTTTGTGGCCAATTTTGTTTGGTATTTTGCGTGGAAGGTTGGGAATGGAGATCGATGATGTTGATCTGTCAGAGAAGCTGAAATTCACAACCGTAATGAAGAATCCTTTGCAGCTTCATGTATTACCTAGGCAATACTTATCATCAATTATCAGTGGCTTTTAGTTCAAAACTCTTTTCTTTTTTCTTTAAGGTGTCTTAGTGTGTGTCTTTTTTCTAGTAGGTAGTATTTGGTTATTTATTTATTTTTTATTTGTTCATTTATCTTTAAAAAAATTCAATTTGGACCAATATTTGTTTTGTTCGGTTTAGTCTTTTATTTATTTTTTTAAATTATTGGGTCATTTATTTCTTTTTAGTCTTTTATTTTTTTTTAAAATTTATTGGGTCATTTATTTCTTTTTTTTGTTCAATTCGATCCAAAAAAGTGGAGGAAAAAGAGAAAATATAACAAAAAAAGTTTATTTTTAAATGATTAAGAACATTAATTTTAACTAAACTGAAGGATTAAATACAACAAAAAAATAAGATAAATGAATAAATTGAACTTTTAAAAAAATGAAAGACTAAATTAAACAAAAAAATAAGATAAAAGTTTAAATTAAACAAAAAATAAAATAAATGATTAAAATGAACTTTTTAAAAGATAAAAGACTAGACTAAACAAAACAAAAAATAAGATAAATAATCAAATTGAACAAAAATAAAATAAGATAAAAGATCAAATAGATCATTTAGCTTAACTTAAAAATATGTTAACTTAGTTGGTTTTTCTTTGACTTAAATATGTTTTTCATATATAAAAAATAAATCAATTTCATATTATTATCTCGAATTTATTTTTGGTTAATTATAAAAAAAAATTATATTTCAACACTTGTTGTTAGTCTCATAATATCACATCATCAAACTTAATCACTCAACATCAACATATAATTAAATTAAAATCTTGTCATCACTTAAGAGATTACTAAACTATCCATTCTCCCTTTAGTATTTTTCATCTCCCTTAAGCCATTATCAAACACACATAAGTCAAGAATGGAATGGTAAGACTAAATTTCATAATCCCAATTCCCACCTCTCAATTACATACCTCGATATCTTCACCAGGGATTCCCCTATTAGGAGCAATCGGATCATTGGCTGCCTGAAAAAAGTAATATATTTATTCACAACAGAAGGTGCAAAATCTAAAGCAGTCCCAGTTCTAGAGATCAGCGCTAGTGCCACTTGGGTTACAAGCCCAACGGCTTGATTTATAAATTATAATAATAAAAGTCAGTCTAGATTGAAGATTCATTTGGCAATTCCTATATACTTTCTACTTTTTTTGTAATACAAGGGATGCATTATGTCAAAAATCATAATTGACAAAAATAATTAATCAAGAAAACAACACTGCAGAAAGTAGGTTTTCATTTCAATTTTACACAACTACAAACCAAAAGAAACAGATAAAATTATTTTGAGTCAAAAAAATTACCTGGATGCAAAGCAAAGGGGTTTTAACATGTTTTATGGAGTCTGAACTGCTGGAATTAGAGTAGTATTCATCCATAGACTTGAATCCAAAAGAAACTGCGAAGCCTCATAGATGAGTATCTGAGCAGACAGAAATCACAATTGTGATCTATCAATCAAGCTTCCATTAAGTAGGGGCACATACCACGGGTCAGTGCATCATCAAACTCCCTAACAGACTTGGCATTGGCTGCCAGTGGAATGTTATATTCAGCACCAATATCTTCGAAGAGTAAAACATGCCTTTACTCAAAAAGAGAAAAATACAAGATGTTATTGATAGATAGATACATCATGTCCAGCAAATGGATTCATTAATAAGTATAGCTAGAATAGCCACAATAACATATAAATTAGTCACTTGTTGAAAATCTTGCGAAGAGCCTTTGAAAGGGCCTTGTCATAAATAATGTTGAAGCCCTTGCGGAAGTCCTCATCTGCCATAACCAAATTGAAAGGATTACACAATGACACGGCACCAGAAAGTGGACAATTGTGCGATTCCTGAAAGTAACAAATGAAAAAACATAAATAGCATGGCAGAAACGGTATTCAATGGATAAAGGCAAAGATGATACACCTACAATCACTTCTAATTATTTACTTAGTGAGAATAAAGTATAATTTCAAATTCAATGTCCATTCCCTAATTTTTTTCAAACAAACAACTGAGGTGAATCTCATCACTCAAACAAGCAATTTGATCCTTAAAGTAATACCTTAAATTGTCCTTAAACTAAAACAAATTACTTAAATAATCCAAGAAGTATTACAAATCATGCTAAGTAGAACCTTAGATATTAAAAAAACCATCTAACTGGACCCTGAACTTAACTAAAATACATCAACTTGTGAACTAAACTGATAGAGGGTAATAGCTCGAGCGTGAAATTGGTGGTTTATTCCTTTCAAACAAGTCAACAGACTGTTGATCACTAGCTATATACCTTTCAAAACAACATTTTAGTTTTTACACCAAATATAGAAATCACTAGCCTAATGAACAGATATAAACTTCAAAAATCAAATCCTCAGACCAAAATTAAATTAACACTTTTGCAGGAATGAGCAATGATGCTACCTGACCCAAGTAACGCACAAGAATGTTGGCCGCAACTGACCATCCTACGGAATATACATTAGCATTGGGGTATCTACCGGTGACATGGGAAACAACCTCTCGCATATCTCCCAAAAACGAAGCCAAATAGAACTGCACATCAGTGTCACAAATAGAAATGTTTTGTTTGGATAAATTTCTCCTAAACAAACTAACCAGAACCTGTTCATATACATATAGAGTTGCAACAGTATTCACCTGAGGAGTAGTAACAGGGCTATCTCCACAGCCGAGACTATTAAAGACGAAAACACGCCACCCTTTGGTTCGATCTCTAAGTAGCATGTGTCTCACGTAAGCATCCATTTCTTCATTAACAACATAGGAAACAGTCATCTTCTTGGTAACAAAGGTCATCGACTACCTTGCCGGTCCAGACGCATGGATGAGGGAATTAACGAGGTATGGACTCAACTTCTTTGTATGCTAAATATATTATTTTTAAATATATTTAAATATTAAACAATTTCAAATTTTTTCAACTTAAGCAACGAACTTTATAATTATTACGTATGAGAGATGAACAAGACGTGTCTGAACTTTAAGAACTAAAAATATAATTTCCCATCTTTATCATTTTATCACTTTTATATCTACATGTATATTTTAGTATCTTTGGGAAAGATCTTACCATTTGTGTTAATATATTTTGATTTACGATATTTTGAATTAACACATTTTAAATAATTCACAAAATTTCGAAGTTTTTTAAGCTAAAAAACAAAGGTGCCATAAAATTTTTAAAAAATAAATATTAATTATTACATCATTATTTCATGAAGAAACTTGATGGTAAGAACTAGAAATCAAACCAAAAAATGAATTAAGGACAAAGGCTGATCAACTAAATCTAAGAACATAAACATCAAGTACTACTACTATGACTACTAATTTATAGGTTTCTAAACTTTTTTTCTTCAATTTTTTAACTATTTTGAGTTTTTTTTAAATAAATCTATATATTTAAAAAATTATAATTCAAGCCTTTGTGAAATTTTAAGTTATTTTAAAGATCAACTTAGTTATTATCAATAATAGACATAAATGATAACAATTTGTATCTCTTAATTAAATGATTTATAGTTTAAATTATGTTAAAAGATAAATATTCAATCACAAATGTGATATAAAACAAATTAAAAATATATATTTTAATTTAAATGTAAAAAATTGGAACTTTTTTTAACATATGCAAAAAAAAAATTTCTAATAAATATTATCTTTTCTATTTTATAAAAATTAAAAATAAATATTTTTTTTATTAGTAAACTTAAAACTTAAATTTTAATTAATATTAAATCACTTAAAACATGTTTTATTCTTTAATTTTTTTTGAAGTGTCAACTTAAATTTGGATTTTATGTATAAAAAAAGTTTAAATTTGTATTTATTTTTCTGCAATTTGGTCGAGGATAATCCCGTTTTGCTATTGATTGGCGAGTCCGACCCGAGTGATTGATCGTGAAAAAACTAAACAAAAGTAAAATAATAATAATAATAAAGTAAAAACAGAGACATCTGGGTCACACTGCATTCCGCACGGGGTGAGAGTGTGGACGGGAACAGGATTGTGTTTGTTCTTCGTTTATCAAAGATCATCAAACGGGGAATTTAGATTTTGGAGAGAAAAAAAAGAAAGACGCACTCCCTCCTCCTTCTCTGTCTCCGGGTTCAATTTCAAACCCATAAATTCGGCTTCCAAATTGAGCGGATTTCAGAGATTATATTTTTCTTCTACTCTTACTTTGCGAAAAAATGGAAGAGGCAAAGGCATTGCACCAGCAACAGCAACAGCAGCAGCAGCAACAACAACAACAACAACAACAACTTCTGTTACAACAACAGCAACAACAACAACATCAACAACATTATCTGCTCTTACAGCAATTGCAAAAGCAGCAGCAGCAACATCAACAACAAGCTGCCGCCATTTCTCGTTTCCCTTCCAACATTGACGCTCACTTGCGTCCTATCAGACCCCTCAATCTCCAACAAAACCCTAACCCTAACCCTAACCTCAATCCCGCTCCCAACCCTAACCCTAATCCCATTCTCAATTTGCATCAGAACCCTAATTCCAACCATCTACCACCGCAGCAGCAACCGCCGCAACAGCAACAGCAGCAGCAGCAGAAGATTGTTCGACCCGGGAACCAGATGGAGCTCCAGATGGCGTACCAAGACGCGTGGCGGGTCTGCCACCCGGACTTCAAGAGACCCTTCTCTTCTCTTGAAGATGCCTGCGAGAGGTTTGTTCTTTAATCCTACCAACATCGTTGCTTTCTGTTTTTCTTTTTTGTTCACTGTGTAAACAATGATGTTTTTTTTTTTGTGTGTGTGTTTGAATTTCAATTTTTTATATTCCTTTTTGTTGTTCTGACTTGTGCTACTATAATTTTCTTTTTTCTAACCTTGCTAACTGCGATTTGCCTGCTGGTTTTCTTAATAACTTTAGATGAGTTGCGTCAAGTTTAGTATAGAAAGAAATAAGACTCTCTCTCACATGCACACTCTTCTTTCCTCAAATGCTGATGATATCTATCATGCTTTATGTGTGCTTTATTAGTAATAATTAATTCACATTAGGATGGAAGAAGAAGGGATATCTCACAAGACTTGGCTATTTCCAACGTAATTGTATGAGAGACAAGCGGTTGTTGAAGAGGCTTGTTTAATCATTTAATGTCTTTCCATGAAGGTTGGAAAGATCACACTGATGTTAATGGCAAATAACTTTTGGATTTATCTGACATACCATGAAACTCTTCTTGAACTGTAAATTTGTATGATTGAGATTGTTATTGAAGCTTTAGGACAGAATTTTCTGGGGTGCCAGTGCTGTAAATGGTTTGCTTGTTGACAGCTAAAAGCATTAGGAAGAGTTGAGAAGACGAGCCACCCATGTAAACAGTAAATATAGAGGCTCATTATGTTGTGTATAAGAGATTGAAAAATTGGAGATATAATAGCCTTTTTGGTGCTATTATATGGATGTATAATTTGTGATTGCATATGTTGGCATTTATGATACTATCTTCACTGTGGTTTAGCTCAGGAACTATGTTCGTGGCCTTGCAATCACTTTATTGCAGATAATTCAGAATTATTTTTGGACTTAATTCAGAGTCTTATTTTTCTCAAGCTCCCTGTTTTGTGATTTTTGTTTGTGCTTTTACCATTAAGTCAATAGTTTTTGAATCAGAAAAAAAGTCTTTGCTGTTAAATGAAGCTATTAATCATACTGTGTTGGGATAGTTTAGATTTGAGTATGTCAGGGAATCTTCATAAAGAAGTAATCACACAGAGATGAGTATATGTTAATTTAGATTGATATATAGAGGAAGCTTAATTCCTCAATCCATTACATATGAGAGGTATGATAAAATACTGGGATTATTAGACAAATATTGGTATATTACTTAATCTGTTGCAACTTGCAATGATATAAGTAAGTCCTTTGCATGATACATTCTTGTCCTATTTTTTTTTTTTGATCGGCACATTCTTGTCCTATCATCATAGATAAACTAATTTCAGTGATGTTTCTGTTTTCATTGTGTGAAAATAGGATGTAAGTATTAACTCATTTTTTAAAAGTTCTCTCTGGAAGTTGGTAAAGTAAGCAATTATTTCTTCAAGATAAATTAAACCAAAACACAGACTAACTTGTGGAATTTCTGGAGTAACCTTAGGAGAATCAGATGGGATATGCTTGTGAAGAGTAGTAGTAGATTTCATTGGCATGCCTGTTATTTGATTGATGAACCATTGGAGAGATTCATGTTACTGTGTATTTTAAAGGTGGCCTTCAATATTACAACCTTTCCAAGTTTCAACTATATTTTGTACTTTTCTCCATCTTTTTTCTTAATGAGTTTTCTAATGTTTAGTAGGGAATGGGTTTCATTTCATGAAGTTAAAAGGCAAAAGCCAAAATTGTTAATTGTATTTTGTTAGTTTTTGGGCTATGTGTAGCTGTCAGTAGGCATCTGCTGGTGGCTAAGTGTCTCACACTGATCACAGGGTGACTCAGCTTACTTGCAATCATTGTTTCTGTGTTGACAAGTGCATGTTCCTGAATAAGATTTCTGCATTGCTCTACCCCACCCAAAAAAAAATGTTTTAATCTTTTTAGAACTGTTAATTTTTTATGAATTGATTTCCAATTTTCAATCTTTTTCTTCATGATACTAATTTCTGGGTAACAACGAAAGTAGGAGATGTTGATCATTTTTTAGATGGGATTACAAAGATAATGAAAGTAATGTTGATCATTGCTGATGCAGCTTGGTCTCTTTCATTCATTTAAGCAGTTGTAGGCCAAAAATCTAATCAATGTTTATGTTATATGTTTATAGGCTCTATATGGATAAAGATTAATTGGCACCGGTTTTCTGGTCTGAATACTGATTCTATCTCTTCACTTGCAATTTCTCTTCTCTCACTGCAACCTTCTCCTTATGTAGATTGCTATGCAGCTACAGAATACTCTCATGTTGCTTTCTCCTTTTTAATTGATTTGAAGTTAAATTCTAAATTGTCATTTTGGTCTTAGTTTGAGTAATCTTTGATCTTCTGTGATATTTGACTCCATGTCATGTTTTGTTCCTCTGCTTTTAGAATTGTTTAGCATGCCATATTGTCATCCACTATCCCAAATTCATTTTCCTTGTCATTGTCCCTGATTCTAATAACATATCAAAGTTTATCTATTTATTTATGTTTGGGGCCATATAATTAAATTGTTATCTATTACCATATCCTTATTTGTAATTTCACTATATGCATATTTTATTTACATATAGTTCTGCAGAACCTATAACATTTTGATTCTATCAAATTTAACCCTTGTTCTGTCATATGGCAATTGATATGTGCCAATTTACTTCAATCAAGAGCAACGGAACTGACAGTTGATTTATTGCAATGTAGAAATCAACTGAGAACTCTACTTGTTTATTACTATTACCTGCAAATGTGTGATGTTTTCCCTTTTAGTAAATCTGGCAACATGATTTCATGGGAGGCCTTGATATGCTTGAAATGACATTCATGATGGCCTCACTAAAATTAAAATGCACACATTAGCGATTCAGTTTTTTGCTGTCCACAAATTAGTTTTTTAATGGTCTGATATTGTAAATTAAAACAACAGTCACTGGTGTGGAACTTCCTATTACTTGCTTTGATGTATTTTATCATAGCATTAAATTCTTTTTGGTCCTGATTGCATTTCTTTGAAATGTGATCTACCAATCTAAACATAATAGTTCTCAATTGATTTTTTTTTCTTTAGCCAGTAAGCAGTATTTATTTTTTGTTAAAAAGAATGAATAATGCTGGTACCATTGTAACTCCCAAAAAAAAAACAAGAGAAAACCCAAATGAGCACGTCCTATATTTTAAGTCTATACAATTGAAAATTTCTCTTTCATGGATTTCTTATGTTTCAGAATTTCCCTAAATTTTCCTCTTGCAGGTTATTGCCTTATCATGTTGTGGCAGACTATGAAGAAGAAGAGGATGATAGGATTCTTGATTCTGACACTACTGGCCAGATGCTTTCACGGTCCCAGCAGTGGGATAATAATATTACTGCTAAAATTGCTGAGTTCACTGCAACTTTCGAGAAACAAGCACTTGCCTTCAACATAATAACCCAAAAGAGAGGTTTGGGGGAGTTCCGATCTGAGGAGAGACTGATGATTGAGCAGGCACTTCTCCAAGAAGAAAAACGGGCTAA
This sequence comes from Glycine max, assembly GCF_000004515.6. Lineage (NCBI taxonomy): Eukaryota > Viridiplantae > Streptophyta > Magnoliopsida > Fabales > Fabaceae > Glycine > Glycine max. Next base: position 45,223,508 of record NC_038245.2, on the reverse strand, counting down.
CTATGAATTAAGAGCAGAAATAGAGTCCAGGGAGAAGGCTGGTCGTGAAGCCCATGAGGCTAAATTACGGATGGCAGCAATGTTTCAAGCAGAGCAGGCTCGGGCAGATTTACAGTCTCATGCTGAAATGATGTCTCGAGCACCCATGAGAGGGAGTGCACTAGGGTCCCAAGGCAATGACATTGTGATTGGCCACGACATGGGAGAGCAGGATCAGGCAGGTAACCCCGGTGAGATGATTAATGGATGGGGAAACAATACACAGAGAGATGAGAAGGAGCCATCTGAAGATTTCTTGAATGATGAAGCCGAAAATGGAGATACTGGGACCCAGGATGGCTGGCGTGAAGTTGGTGAATTTGATTTGAATGCTAGGTGATTCTCGACAGTGATTGAATGAAACCTTTTGGGAGAGTTTTAATTACGTGTAAGGGATTAATATCCATTTTAAAAAAAGTCATTATCTTGGGTATCAACCATTGTCTTGAAGTTAGTATCTTAGATTACTTTCAAGATCAAAATCTATTTCACAAGAGCGCAAGGAAAACTATTGAACCAGTACTAGATTGGATGAATATCAAAGTTTATGCTCTTACACTAGTGTAGTGCACATGGTTGGATCACTAGGTCCTCTTGAGTGTTATATAAGCATACAAATTCTGACAAATGTATATCCTTAGTTTTCAGGGAAACTCTTGTTTCATCGTTTTGGCATCTGATTTTTCAGGTTGCTGTCAAATCTTTGCTATCTTTACTACCATTATAAAAGAAAGAAAAAAAAATGTATTTTTGATAGTGTGGATTTCGGTGCGAGCTAAGTAGGGGTAAGATCTGACTATTGTTGTCAACGAAAATGTTCGAACATGTTTTGGGAACGAACTAGCCTTGGGATGTGGTAGAAGAAAGAAAGAAAATATAAATAAAAGTGAAGTATCAAAACTTAAAATATTCTGTAAGTAACAGAACTCTTCTTTTTCAGATACTCGTATGTATATTACAACTTGATTTATACGTGTCGGGGTCATTATTAAATTTTAACAAAGACATTTCTTAAGTGCAACTTAATTTGTTGATAGAGATGCATTAAGTCGAAGAGGTTGTTTCGGGATGTAATGTTAAATACGGCGGGACCCTAAAAATTGGGATAACATGATAAGAAAAAATAGATTCATGTGAGATAAATTTGTTGAATGATTTGTTGTTGAGGACAAGAAAAATTTGTTTATTAGCAATTGTTGTAAAAATATGTAAGACATTTATCAAGTAAATATTTTTCATTGATAATATGAAATAAAATTATTGGCTAAATAAAGTCTTTTAAAAAAAAAAGTTATCGGCTAAAGATTTGCTGCCGAAAACATGAGACAAATTTGTCAAGTGGAAATTAGTTGTTGACAATACAAAGACAAATGTGGAACAGATTTATTAATTGAAGATTCATAATGATAGTAGCGGATCGGTGACAATACAATGATAAATAAATCTAATTGATTGGATAAATTCGTAGTAATATTTTGTCAGTTTTCAAGTCAACAAAATCAAGATTAGGTTAATTAGTTTGTCAGTTCTTAATTATTTTATTTTATTTTATTCATAGGATCGGTGTAAAAGAGTAGCCATGTTGTAATAAGCACATTAGCAAATTGATACAACCAACAAAATCAATTTATTTGTTCCATAAATGTTTGATGTTTTCATAAAGATGGCTTTAGCAGATTATGGTTCTTCATATAATACTTGCTCGAATGTAGTTTTCTAATAATTTTTCGTACGAAACGATTTTCGTCCTATAGCAGTTTTTTTTTTTTAAGAAATATTTCCTCACATCCGTACTGATTTCAAAGAAGGAATTCATCAAACATATCTTCCATTTTACTTCTTTTTTTTTTGTTATTTCAATTTAAACTTAAAATTCTTTACATTTTTTACATCTTTATCTTCCAAGTATTTTAATTTTCTTGCATTTGGGTTTTCCTTTCTATTTTTATTTCAGCGCTTTGCCTCTTTGCAAAAATATTATTTTTGATCATTTAGTTTCTTGTTCTTTTAATTTCAAAAAACATCATCTTTGGCACTTTATTCTTTAACACTCTTTATGTTTCTCTTATTTTACTTTCATCGCATATTTTTCCATTTTCGTTTTATCTTTTACAAGGTCATTTATTTTTAGCACTTTATTTTTGCTTTGCTCTTTAATTTCTTATTAATTTAATCTCCTGGTCAACCTCTCTCTATTTATCAAATATTTTGTCGTCAAACCAACAATTCGATAATTTTTCAAAACTATAAAATTATCGTATAACTTGAGATTACGTAAAATAAATCACAAGGGTACAAAAATTTCAATCTCTTCAACAAAATTTATCACAAACAAATTGGTAAGTCTTCGAAAGGTAAATTCTCATTGACAAAAAATGACCGTCAACAACACAATACAGAAGATCCTGTGCAGTGTAACAGCACCATCTATAGGTTGATAATGCTCATGCCCCGATTTCCACGTGGGAGAGTGGGGAATTAAGATAGCTAAAAAAGTTGTATTATTATTATAAGTTAAAAAAAATAATGGTTAAATGCGTTGGATATGTATAAATGTTCGTTGGGTTGGGACCGATTTGTTTTACGCATCTTGATGATGATACGGAGACATCCTGGCGTCCATCACACTCAGTCAGGTTTTGAGGGACTATGAATTTGCTACCATGAATGCTCCTCCTGGAAAACACTTTATGTCTCCACATTATGATTTTAAAATAATCTTAACATTTATATTTTTTTATTAAGACTATTTATATCTTTTTAAGTGATGTAATTCTGCTCAAACTGATAGAACAGTAATAAAATTTGTATTTTCACCATATTTAGAATTCAATGGTAAAAGTTAAAATGATCTTACACAAGTAACTTTTACATTAATATTATATTACAACTATTAAGCGCGAGCACGTGTATTAATTGATCTAAACAAACAAAAAAGAAGAAGATAAAGCTTTATTATTTATAATAATTCTATTTGATTTAAACAAGATTATTTTCTTTAGTCTCTTCAAAATATTTTTTACTATATAATAAATAATGCCAAACTAAACCCAAATATGCCATTTTATTTTATTTATTATTTATATATAATAACTAATCAATTAGTAACATTTTAACATGTATTAATTAATTATAGTATTAGTTATAGCATTTGAAACTAACTTAGGAGTCAAAATTATTTTCTTGGTACCACAGCCCCCTCCAACCGATTGCATGGTCAAGTTGTCTCGAAACAGCCTATTGATAGGAAAAGTGTTATTTTGCCAAATATATACAGTGACAAATATAAATTTTACTTGAAATATAAAGAACCAAGAGTAATATTTTCTATTTCTAAGACCATATGCATTCATCTCATTTTAAATACCCAGGCCCTCGTTCACTCCTTAGTAGGCACACATTGCACAAACTCGAAATATATTGAGCTAATTACAGAGAAAATAAAGAATGAGGAAGACAGTGAAGATTTGTCAAATGTAAAGAACCAAAGTATTCACAAACTTGATAGCTTCTACAAAATATTAGGCAGCTGAGAATCCAATCTCTGCTGCAATTCCCTAATCTTCAGAGACAGTTCTGCCTTTTGCTCCTTGTAGTTCTGGAGCAAGTATTCTTTTCCTTCTATTACCTCTTTCAACTCTCCTACTTGCCTTTTCAGCAACTCAATTCTCTCCTCCTCATCCCTTAGTTTTTCAGGGGATTCACAATTATTCTCCCCATCAAGATGCCCATTTGAAAGGTCATTTCTAATCTCAGCAGGAAAAACTGTCACCTTGGAAGATTTGTCATGGTGAACAAATCCAACACAGTGATCTGCAATTGCTTTCCTTAGCCGTTGGATCTCTCTCTCGGAGTCAAATAAGTCACTGTTTGTAGCATCAAGCTGCAATTGCAAATGAGAAGAAAGTCCCATCTGAGCATTGAGTGAATTTTGCAATTCAGCCATTTGATCTTGCATTTCTAGTATCATATCATCTCTTCTCTTCAACTGTTGCCGCAGTTTCTGTATGACTTCCCGCTTACTAAAAATATCAGAACCAGATTCTGATACGCATGGTGAATCTGAGCAGTTTGAATGGTGGAATGGCTTTGAAGGCAGTTCGAGACGATCAGGAGAGCATGCCCAGACAACACCATTTTCCTTGCTAAATTCAGCAACAGCAGGAACTGTTACCAAAGGGAGAGCCCCATCAAACTCATTCAGCATCTGCATTTGGCCATTTGGTGGGCACTTTAGCTCCATGGTACCTCCAGTTCCTGTCCAAAACATTGTCAAATTGATACTCAAAATCTAACTCAGATGAAAAGCAAAACAGAACAAAAAGCTTCAATATTTAGGGCTCAGGAGCATCCCTGTAAAACAAGCCATAAATTAAAGAAATTAGGTGAATAATATCATAGAGAATGCAGAATCAGATTCACAAACTACTATCACCAATTATTTGCAAATGACTCATCTACAAAGTTGACAGCATTTCTCAGACTGCAGTCAACTTCGAATGGAAGCCCATCAACTTGTACACATTTAAGAACATGTAAATCCAGGTTTGCTTTAAATATCTGAGCTATTTGTGTAGTTTGCATCTCTTTTCTCGTAAAGAGAAGAAAATCTGCCAATACCAAATAAAAAGTTTTATCTCCATAATTGCAAATGTTCAGCAGCAGGCAAGATCAAATATCAAGTGCCATAGACCACTGAGCTAAAATTTGATTCAGAATGTTCAGCTCATCTGCTTAATTAGAACATGGCTGTGTCCATTCCCACCCTATCTTATGAGTGCAGGTAAATAAGTTGCATCTGCTCACCACTTCATAATTACCAACTTCACGAGGAAATTCTGTACATTATTATTATTAGCACATGCAACAATGGCATTCAATAGTAGTGCTAGTAATGTAGAACTGGGAGCAGAGACGATAAATAAATAAGATGAGAATAACACTAAAGAAACAAAGATGAGTACAGAGATATTTGATGAGCAATAAACATCATAACACATCAGGTATACAGATGAGTGGAAGATGCTCCACTAACACAGTAACACTCAGTATAGAACAGATAGACCATGATAAGGAATGCAGTTAACAAGTCTTAACAAATAACAAAATAAAACAGCATAACATCCTACAAGCAAACATTAATACACATCCAACATAATTCAAAATTCAGAAACAAAATCTTGCCAGAAAAAGAAATTTTCTAAATAAGAAGAAAGAAAAGTACAAGAAAAAAATACTACAACCAGTCATCAAAACTCAGCAAATAAAAATTGTCTTGGAAGCAGATAGTAAACCTGAAATGCAACTGAAGCATCCATGATTATCTTGCGTTTGGGAATATCCATTAGACTGCATAAAGCAATCTGTGGAGTTTTTTGTGTGGGTGGATTTTCCATTTCCTGTAGTAACAAATAATATGAAGTAAGAATCCACAATAGACAAAGGCACTAAACCATTTTGACTATTAAGTTGAGTTTATTTTCCCACTTAGGATAAAAAAATTAAACGCAGAAGGGGGAGAATGGTGTCCCCCAAACAGTACATAAGGACCTTTCTGACCAGTAGTTGCATTTTGCTTCGGCTTGGAGTCGACTGCCTGCTTTAACTTGTAACCGAGGCGAATGGATAGGGTACTCAACAAAGCACCAGCAGCAAAAATAAGCCAGTTAGGCCCTTCAAACTGTGTATTATTATTTGCCTTATGAGCTCTAGACATCCCATTGGTTTGTGGTTTCATTTCAAGAGCTACTAAAACAACGGAACAAATCGTTCTTCTGTGTTGTCTACGAAGAACCTACACAAACAATTACCAAAATCTTATTGCCTCCATAAGACACACATGCACAGAATAGATTCCAAATTTTTCATTACTATAACCTTCTAATATTCACCATAAAAAACAAATTTACCTATCCATAGTTATGATGATATATATGTTCATTAATATTGATATTTCCTCATCTGAAAATATTAATCCCACTCCTATAAAGTGGAAAACCCTCCTTTCCCCCTATTTGGGGCTCTATCCACCGCCACCGTTTCCCCTTATTAAACTTCAAAAAATAGATTATAATTTTCTGCTAAAATTAAAGCATTAGATACATTGGCATATTAGAAAAAAAAACAGAACATGCAGTTCCCACAAAGATCTAAACCATTTCCATTCCTTAAACCCTTATCGTCTTTTTCCCCCCCATTTCCAGCCTTAGATCAAAACATTATCGTCACCCAATCAGGAAATGTTCCATCGGAAAGCAGTGCCAGTTTTCCATAAGCAAATACATAAAGAAAAAGCGATGACAATAAGAAGAAGGAGAAGAAACGAAAAACACAAAGAGAAGGGAAAGTAGAAGAATAGAAAAAGAGAGTACCTCTGGGAGGTCTAACTAAGAGCACATGGCGTTGGTTGAGGACGATGAAAACAGAGTGAGAGTGAGAGTGGAAGGAGGAGCCAAAGGGTTGCGGCTAACGAACTGTGTCAAGAGACACACTACAGTGGCTGAGAAAGAGAGAGAATGAGAATGGGTTTCAGAAAAAGAAATATTTGACTGGTAAAAAAAGAAAAAACAAAAAACAAAATAATCAATACTATAGTCTATAAAGATGCGAAAAAGAAGAATATGGTTATCGCTTCCACGCTTCGAACAACCTCAACACAAACATAATACACAACATCATACTTTATTCGCTGTGCCACACTCTACACACATTTTTATAATAAGTTAATAACTTTTTTTTTAAAAAAAAAAAAAATACTTCTATAATCTATGCACAAAATTTTGGCTACTGATGGACCAAACAATAATTTGGCCACTGATGTATCAAACAATAATGACAATTTATGTATAAAAAAACGTAATGACAGTTTTATAACCGAATAAAAATAAATGCGTGCTAATTTATTTAATTTTCATAAAATTTGTTGATGGCTTGATTTTAAATTTTTGGTTTACACTAAGGATATTTCTTAATGGAGTTTTGGATACTATAATTCTTTTTAACTTGTAGAGATCATCAAAATAATCTGTATCTCTCTTGATAAAAAAAAATTGCATTTACAGAGCCACAAATCATAACATGTTTAAGTAAAATTTAAATCAATCTATCCACAAAAACGTATTTTATTAATAGAAGTTATACTTGTTTTAATGAAAATTTAAATTTAGGAGAAATTTCATCTAAGTTTAAAAACACCTCTATTGTACGTTAAAAAAATAAGAAATTTTTTTATAAAAGGAGCAGACAATCTTTGATAAGACTCTAACTGCAACTGCCAAAAAGATGAATAATAAGGGTAAAGTTAATGCACTACTGTAAACCTATCCGCATGTCATCTATAAATAGCAGTGTGATTATTTCTTAGATAAGCTTCTTTTGTTTTTAATTAATAATTGAATATTTTTATTTTGAATATAAATAAATTATTTTAAACATGCAATAGTTTATTAATATAAACTACTCCTATCATACTACTCTAAACATATCCGCATGTCATGTATAAATAGCAGTAGTCTAAGAAAGATTAACAATAAATTTTCTTTAATATTATTAATTATTGATCAAATATATATAAACTTATTAAATAAGGTGAAAATTAAGAGTATTCACATAAAAATTTTAAACGAGCATAAAAAACTTATTTATACTTTTTTTGTGGAGTACTTATTTATACTTTATGACAATTAAATATTCCCTTTTAATAATTATAGTTAATAAAGTGTAAATTAGGATTATTTTCGGATTGAACCTGAACTTGAAACATAATTTTAACGAGCATACAATAAAATTCAAACAAGGAGAAATTTTGCCAGACGAAAAAACAAGGTCTCATGCTCAATAAGAATTTCTCTATTAAGTTCTGAAACAGAAGAGAAAACAAATGCAATAAGATATTCATTCATTCATCCAATTCAGATAGCCAAAATATTTCTGAGAACTCTGCAAAAATAAAAGCCAGCAAGAAAATTGAGTCGCAAACAATCAGCCCAAGAAAAAGGTATATAGGTAAGAGACCCAACTGAGGAAATGGGGAACGAGGAGATCCAATCTCATTGGGCTACATGACCATCCACCGGCTTAAAACAAAATCTTACTTTTATTTGGGACATGCACCTAGCATTGTTGGTGCACCCAGTAATTAGGTGAATGGACAAAATTATCCTTGTACCAAAATTTGAAAATAAAACTAATTTTAAAAATAATAATTTTTTCTTCTGAAAGAAGTTTTTTTGGTAATTTATTCGAAAGAAGGTTTTTCCGGATGAACAATTTATTCTATCGAAAGAACCTTCTTTCGGAGAAGCTACCAGAAAAACTTATTCTGGTAGCTTTGTTCTTCCGGAAGAACCTTCTTTCCATAGAACAAATTGTTCTACTGGAAGAATCTTCTTTTTTCAGAAGAGGAATTATTTTTTTAAAAATTAGTTTTATTTTCAAACTTTAACACAAGGACAATTTTGTCTATTCATCTAATTATTGGGTGCACCAACAATGTTGCTGGGTACACCTAGCATGTCCCCTTTTATTTTCTTTCAAGAGAAAATCTTACTTTTAGTAGTTAATACTTATTATGTGGACGACTGTCATTTGCGCTATGTTTTCTTTTTATTGAATAAATACATTTTTATCCATTTAAGTTAACGTTTATTTATTTTCGATCCTGATTTTTTTTCATTTTATTTTGTTTTTTATCCTTAAAATATTTTACATAATATTTTTTTATGTTCAAAACACTTTTTTTACTGTTCCAAGAGCTATTTAAAATATTTTAAAGATAAAAAATAAATAAACATATTTTGTAAGAATTAAAACAACAAAAAATTATCGGAATAAAAATAAAAAAATATTAAATTATAGGAACCAAAAATAGATTTAAGTTTTTTTTTTTAATTTGTTGCTGAGAAAATGATAAGTTATACCGCAGTTAATTCGTTTGTTTTTTCTTATTATCCAACTATAAAAAATAAATGACATATTAGAATCTTGTTAGAGCATCTTAGAAATATTTATATGAGATATTTAACTTTAAATAATATTGTTTAACTTTTTTTATTAGAACAAATAACATAAAATTACTTATATGAATATTATTATTTAAATTTAAGATTCACAAAATTAAATTAAACACTTATTTTAACAGCATTGAAATAAATTTTTATATAAAATATTTTTTTGTAAAATTATAAAACTCATAAAATTAAAATAAATAATCCACTTAAACAACCACATACTCTTATACATTCACACGAGAACATGCGCTAGATTCTATGAAAACAACATGTCCTGCCTCCGCTTATTATTCAGGCTTCCGACATGTAATGATGCTAAACTTAATCAGATCCTTCTTGTATCCTTTTATCATCAATGGCATAGCCAAAGCTCCCTTTATGGTTTTAAGTCCTGGACAAAAAAAAAATTAAAAAGTATCAAATTAAAATACTAATCAGTTCAACAAGAAGTTCCTAGGTCAGGCCAAAAAATAATAATGAAAACACATTCAAGAAACTCTGCAAGGAAATCCGAAGTCCGCCTCTGGCAGCAGATAGATATATAATGAAAAAGATAGTCTGTATATAGTATATATACGAACAATATAGTGAGATAAATAATAGTTTTTTATAATTATAATTGCTCTTTATTATTCTTTTACCATAATGATTTTCCTTTTTCTTCTATATAATATTAGTCACGTCATATATGCATGCACACTTCTGGGTTACCATATATTTGGGTGACAGAAAAGATGAATAACAAAAAAAAAAAAAACACAAACAGCAACGTTGATTTTGATTTGTTTGATTGAAGAGAAAGAATTATATTTTTAAATAATCATTATAATTTAAATTAAGCATTAAAAAATTCAAAATGAGAAGTTTCAACTTTCAAATGTCTATATTTTATTTTAATTTATTTTTTACAATAAATAATTTTGCATCGATTGAACAGTTTTTAAAATTTATTTGTTTATATTTCACTTACATTTTAAAAATACTCATATAACAAAAATTGCTAACTACTTATAAATTTTCCAAGCTTCCAAAGTTGCTAGAAATCAGTATTTAAGAAATCAATCCTTGCATCAAAGATGAAGCATGAGTTTTTTTTTTTCTGTGATTAGGTATTTTTTATTTTATTTTCCCGTTGATATCATAAGTATTCTCATAACAAAATGAAGCTGCATACTTAAAATCCAAACTCAAAAATATTAATTAAGTTGAAATATTTTGTACTAATTGATTCACACTTGAAGATTAAGCATTTTTTTATGTTTACTCAATGATGGAGCCTAGACAATATATTGATATTTCCTTTAAAAAAAAAACAAGTCAACATATTGAAATATAGACGTCAAATGAAGGGTAAATTTTTTAGAGTAATAATAAACCTGTATTTCATTTTTGGGTGTATTGGTGAAAAGAAAAAAGAAAAAAGAGGTACAGAAAAAACAATTAAGAAAGAGAGAGAAAGTGAAAAAAAAAGTGATAAATGATATGACAAGGTATGAGAGAGATCAGAAGAAAAATAGAAGTAAAAAATTGAAATAAAAGATAAAGCAAGTGTATATGGTAGATATTTTTCAATTGGAAAAATATTCATGACCACTCATTGTGTCACTAGAAACTTAGTTGAGAGAGATAAAAAAGATTAATAAAGATTAATGGAAACCCATATGTTAGTAGATATCTTGAAAGAGAAAGAGAGTGAAATATAGATATAATAGGTGATATGATTAATTTGATAGGAAAAGATAGATAAGAAAAAAGTGTTAATTATTTATAGGTATTTATAATACATGAGTGTTCACGTATCATTACTAAAAAGAGATAAAAATATAAGTATTATAAGTGATATGATATGATAAGAAGATAGAAAAAAATAAAATAAAAGTGTTAATGTAGTGTTGAAAGAAAATGTGTATTCAAATATAATTGCTAGATCTTTTTAAATTTTTTCAGATCTTCTTCCCTTTTTTCGTCTTAGTTCTCTTCAAATAATTTCAGAAGTAGTGGATCAAAGTTAATGACGGGTAGGTGGCATTTTATTTTTCAGTACTTCAGAACATATTTAATGAGGGGTCTATTATGGGTTCTGGTGGCCAACCTCGTCAAATGAACAGAGTGGATGTGCATGTGCTATATTTAATAAACTGGTAGTTAACGTGAAAAGTGGTGTGAGTATAGCTAGGAGGAATAGCACGTGCCTAGTGGTGATTGTAAATTGAGTTGTGTAAGGGGCTGAAGGCTGAAGCTTTTAAGATGGACGTACTCACGTACGTACGTAAATTGGGTTAAAGCTTTTTATGCTGGACAGGCCATTTGTATTCTAATAAGATAATTTTCTTGTGAACATCACGCAATGAGTCATATATGTATTTTGATTTATTACATTGAACATAATACAAATAGTAATGTTCTTACTACTTCTTAATTAGCTATATAAAAGTTACTGTGTATATGGAAGTAATTATCAACGACAATGACAGTACAAGACTTGAGATAGGAGATGAAATTCAATATGAGCTTACCACTGCGCAAGAGTGAAGTGAGGCCATTCCAGGTCAGGGCGGTGCGTATCACTGCTGGCCAAAATGGAGCAACAAAGGGAGACCAATCTGCTGATTTAATGTCCTACATAGCAACCATGCATGTTATAGTAGCAACGTACACAACTTGAACTATATATAGAGGTGGTGAGTTTGAATTTTTTTTACTAAAAAAATAATAAATTAACAAGTAATATTTATAGGTAAAAAAAATTGTGCTAATTAAGTACCTGAAGGGACAGGGATTCCAGCAACTTAACATAATCAGAAGTTGAGCACCAAGCTGGAAGGTAATATGAATCGCAAATCTTCTTCAAGAGATCTTGCTCCCATGGAAGTAGGGATTGTTCATCAGGGCCAAGATCCCTGTGGCACCATGTTACTATTATTATGGTGCCACCTGGTGCTGCTACCCGAGCTAATTCTCCAACAAACTGTCGGTTGCATTAAGTGGAAATTAAGCTGAGGTGAGATTAATAGTAGTATAGTACAGATCATAGAAAGAGATATTTCAACTGTAAGGTAATTACTTAATAAGTGTTTAAAGCAAATTAAGGGAATAAATCAATCTGGTGTTAGAGAATAGAAATAATGGGGGCCAACCACAACTAACATTAATTGCAAGAGAAATTAAAATTCATGAAACCTTAGCTTTGTCAGGCATATGCTCTCCACTCTCCATGGACCATACCAGATCAAACTTCCCGTCAGGGAATGGTTGCTTTAGGGCGTCAGCAACCTCAAAGGAAACCTGCAATTACAGACGTACGTACACATGAAAGCAAATACTGGAAATTAAAAACATGTGTAAAATAGATACTAGAAATTAAAAACCTTAAAGTACTACTAGCTACATGTGCAGAGATTCTGTAGCATGTTATTAATAACCTCGGTACTAGAAATGAAAAACATGCATTTCGAGAAATGAAGACCTTGTCAGCCAATCCTTGAGCAGCAGCAAGAGAATTTGCTCTTTGAGCTTGAACAGGACTCAGAGTAATGCCTACGCTCGTTGCTCCAAATTTCTTGGCCAGGTATCTGGAGCTGCCCCCTATGCCACACCCAACATCAACTATACTCTTGGGCCATTTAGAAGGGTTCTCTGACCATTCACAAACAAAAACAAAATACTCCTAGTCAGTTGCATCCACTTTCAAATCACTAAAAAAAAGTATATCAAATTCATATCTTAAAATCAAAATTCAATTTACAACGATTATTATTGATTAACAAAACATGACAGTATCTGCATCCAAAAAAAATAAAAAAATCATGACAGTGTACCCATACTGCTTGTGTGTATGTATACACACACTATTCTATAAAATATTTAATGTAACTATAGATGGTTTGTACACGCACAAAAAAAAAAAAGGTCCACGAGGAGCACAAGTTAGAAAAAAAAATAGTATGATTTTTTTAGTTCAGTAAAATGAATGAGAGAGGCGAAAAAAGAGTAAGTTTTGAAGAAGTCGTCAAGACCTCATGCAAAATAATAATAGTATTCTTTAAAGATTTGTAATTAACTATAGCAATGAGGTCGCGTACGGTGTATCATGTAGTCCATTTCATGTGGTGCTGGTGGGGTAAGATTTTATTGTTATTGATGTATATGTGTTGTTAAGTTAAATCTAGTAGAGTACATTTAATTTTAGTGAAATTGCAAAGAATCGCACATACCAGAAAGCAGAGAGGCAAAACGAAGAGATTCTTGGATCATTCGGATCTGAGCAGCGCGATGATCAGAAACAGAAACGGTGGAATCCGGGTCATAAAAGCCGTGGTGCATGTGATCGCCCCAAATGTTCTCCCATATGCCAGACGACTCGTCGTAGAACTCTGCAATTCCCTTCTGCAGTTTTCCCTCCTCCTCCTTCCCTGCTGCTTTCTGCTCCACCGACATCTCCTCTCTCCTTGCTCTCTTTGTTGCTCATTGGAACAGGTCATGTTAACTTTTTATAGACACGTCTTGTATTGGTTTACTATCCTGTCAGCATAGGTGTTTTAACTAATCCAATAATAAAAATAAAAATAATATTTACAGAAATAATATAAGTCCAATAATTATTTATCTCTATAATATGAATAGTTGTTTATAAGTGAGAAATTGGTTCTCACCCCCATTTTTTTTAGTTTGTGAGATCGGTTTCTAACGGTATTTTATTTTATTTTTCCTAAAGAACTCACTACATTAATTCTTAGGAAACCGATGTGGTAAGATTTTTTTATAGCAAAAAAACACTTTTTTTAAAATTCTTTTGTTACTTATTTGAGTTTTATTTTCAGAGTTTTTTAAAAATAGTTTTCTATTTCTTGTTACCCTATATTTTTTTAAAAAAAATTACGTGTTTGATTTTGTTTTTGTTTAATTTTTTTATTTTTTTACAACTTTTTTTTTTAAAAAGTGAGTGTTCTTTTGTTTTAATTTGTTTAAATTATTTTAGTTTACTAATTTATATATATATATTAATTTAAAAAAATATAATTTATCTACACTTATGTAAAAACTTGAATATAAAATACATGTTTAAATTGATTAATAGAACAAGTTAAACTTTTGAATTGATTAAATTAAAACTAAAAATAAAATCCATAATCGATTATAGACCAAATTCAATCCCTATATTTTTTTACCTACTTATTAACATATTTTATTTTTTTATATGTTTATTTTGTTATCATATCATAAATCATATCAAAGTTATATTTTTTATAATTATTTTTTTCTTTCTCCCTAGATATTTGATAATAACATTGTGAATGTTCATCAAATATTTTTTCTATGAAATGATATCACTTATGATATTTATACATATAAAATGTTTTGAATTACTAAGAAGAGTGTAACATTGAATAAAAATTTAAAAGTCACTTTTAAAATTAGAAAAAATAATGAAGTTAATGATAAAATTAATTTTATTTGATTTTAAAATTTTAGTTTGATAAAAACATTTAACTTATTAAAAATAAGTGAAAAAAATATAAATGATAATAAAAAGAAAAGAAGCATGTAGCAAACAATCAAAAGAAGATTAAAAATATAAAAACAAATTCAATTGAAGTAAAATATTTAAATTTGAATTAATACAACAAAAATTTACAAATACAAACAATAGGACATACATTCAACGTTGTTGGCTTAAGCTTACACGATGAAGACAATTTTTTTTCTTTTTATGACCTGCGATACGACACACGGAACATCACTTTGGTAGACCCAATTCTCGGATATTCATTTCGATGTGGATACGAGTGGAGACAAGATGGCTCTTAGTACTTATTTTCTATTATAGGTTGGGGGAGATCATTGACTCGTGACAAGGTGGCCAATAGGCTTTGTCGGACAATTCTCTAAACAATCATCTATATAAGTTGGAGACACTTTCCAATGTATACACGAAATGTATGTAATTTCTGTATTAATGATAAGCATGCTTACAAGCAGCAACATGAGAACAAGGTATGTGCAACTTTTGGAATTTTCCACAGTCACACCACCTTTCATCTAGTCTGGTCGTGAAATCTGCAGCGGACCAAACCTCTCTTGGGTTTATTGTCTCTTGGATCAAGAATCGTGTGTTGTGTCAATTGAACTCAAGAACATTGTAAGTATTTGCCTTTCTAAGTGCGTCTTCGATGACCTTGTTTAGTACTTCTGTATAAACTTGGTCAGATGCAAGTATTGTTGTGGCTTCTCTCTCTTTTGTTGAACAATCCATTACACCTTACATATGTAGATTTTACTAGTGCATCTATTGACAATTTTCTTGAGTACATAATTAATTGACTCAACATGATTGGTGGTCATATGCCTCCATCGTCGGCCACTATCCCATGCAAAAGCCCATTTTTCTTGCGGAATCTTGCTGAGCCAATTAATTTCTCGATCAACATCCGCTTCCTCCCTCATCATGTTGTAGTAGTAATTGAACATGGACTTCGTCTTTACATATGTTGAGTAGTTATATACATACAATTTCATTATTATGAAAAATACAAAATGAAGTGACATTTAATATGAAGAGAAAAAAGTTTGACACTCACCTATATTGATAATTAATTTTTTGATAAGGTTGTTCTTGTGCCTCCTCATATAATTTTGTGCAATGTGTCGAATATAGAACACATGCACAAAATTATGTGTCATCCACCCACTATCACGTCTTGAGTAGACACTTTTGATTGACCTGTGCTTGTTTGAAATCAAACACAGACCATACTGTGGGGTGATATGTCTTTTTAGATTTCGGAGAACGAACAACCATGTTCTCGTTGTTTCACTCTTGACAACAACAAAGACTATTGGAAGGATTTTATTGTTGTCATCTTGTGCAACTGTCACAAGGAAGGTCCCCCTATACTTATTGTACAATCATGTTCCATTGACTTAAACTATGGGCTTGCAATATTAAAACCCATCAATACATGGTCTAAAACTCCAAAAAAGTCAATGGAAAATGACAAAATCCTCTATCAGTTGACCTCCTTGTGGTGGCATTAGCAGTGTTTCCTTCTTCATCAACATACAAAGAAGATATTGTTGCATTGCTTGCAAAAATCTCGGTAGATCGTGGTACGATATTTTCCAGTTGTCGTAGATGTCTTCAACAACCTTTTGTTTAGCCAACCACGCATTGCGGTACATGGTGGTGTATCCTTCAATACTTTTGATGTTTGCTATCAAGGTTGGCACTCAAGTTGATGGATCGTTTTCGATGAAGTTATGGATGCTTTTACTGATCAACAAATACAAGAGCTTTGCATGATCTTGTGAGATTGAAGGATTTGAACATGTGTTGGCTTTATGAAGCTTTCTTATTTTCCACTGCTTGGATGCAAGGATGTATGGTGCCCTGCACCTCCAAGCACAACTATCATCACTACAAATGACGATTAGCTTTGTTGGGTTCGATAGTTATGTCTAATATTTAGCTCATTTGCTCACGTGATACAGTTGCAAAGCATTTTGTACATCTTGTTTTGTCAGGAAACGTATCCCTTCAAAGAAAGTCCTCACCGGACGTTTGACTTCTTTGTGATCCAAGCTATGCTTGTATTCCAATTCTTGAAAATAAGATTCTTCAAAATTTTGCAAACGGGGTGGTACAATTGTGATTAGTGAAACAGGTCGGGCTTCTTCCTCATCATCTTCCTCCCAAGGTTGATTGTAAAGAACTTTGTCTTCGTCCTCACTAAAGGGATCGAGTTCTTCGTTAAGTAAGCTTGGCTCTGCTATGAACTCAAGCTCATTTGGCCGGGTTGATGAGGAAGACTATACTGCAGAGGTACTGAAGTATGAGTGAAGATGATCCTTAGTAGCATTAAATGGTTGTGGGTAAAAAAATTTGGTGAAAAATGGTGCAAAAAGAAGTTGGGTAAAAGAAGATGCGTTTGGTTCAAATATATTTTGTTCTTGTTGAGATAAAGATAAAGTGTCTTGGGTTGCATCAAATAATTGTAAGTAATGGGACTGAG
Source organism: Glycine max (assembly GCF_000004515.6). Classification (NCBI taxonomy): domain Eukaryota; kingdom Viridiplantae; phylum Streptophyta; class Magnoliopsida; order Fabales; family Fabaceae; genus Glycine; species Glycine max. The sequence continues at coordinate 45,206,452 of NC_038245.2, read as the reverse complement.
GATAATATTGTGGTTGATAAGGTACTAATTTAGGGTTTGGGATGGAAACTGTATTGCACTCGATGTTTGTATACAATTCGTAACACTGAAGAATCTTAGTTTGGTGAATAACTAAAATCATATCTTTCATGTCTTCGTTGTTAACAAGTTGGACTGCTGTAAATTTCAGCATTCTACGCCCCACTACTTATGAGTATTGGAATGAAATATTGCATACTTGATCCAATGGTTGAAGACAGGGGTGTTGGTGGATTTTTGTTTTCAAGACCTCAAGTGTGAGGCTTCGCTTTGTTTCAAAGAACAATGGGTTGAGGTTTTGAAAAGTATCCTCTTCATCTATTTTGATGATTTGACCATCGTAGTGCACTAATTATTTGACAGATAAGGAAGACATATTGTGCAATAGACAAAGAAAAAAGAAACGCATGTGACACATGATTTGTGTTTTCAAACTTGGAAGAAAGTAAAAGAGCAAAGAAGTGTTGTGTGGATGTGTTCAACGAAGATGGATATGAGTTCTATATATAGGGGTCAAGGTTTAAGGGATTGTGACCTAGGATTAGAATTTGAAGCATTGAATTCCCTAGCGTGAATAAATGAGGGTCTGAAATAAATTAAATTTCCTAACGTGAGTAAATAAGGATCTGAAATAAATTGAATTTTCTTAGAAAACATTATATAATAGTTAGTAGTTACTGATAAGAGTCAATTGGAGAATAACATCTCATAATTGCTTTAAATTGAATTTTAAAAAAATACTTAGAAGAAGCATAACTTTTTAATGTTTATTATTATTATTTTCATTTACAAGACTTGAAGTCAATTTTTTTCACAGAATTAAACTTGTTGCCATGTACCATTTAAACCGTTAGGAATTAGTCAAGAAATGAATGTCTAAAACAAGATATTGTTTTTATTTCGTATGTTGTCTTCATCGAGCACAGCATTGCGTCCTCACATCGCAAAATCCATCCCCCCACAAATTTGATCACATTATTTCTTGATATAACAGATGTTCTTAACAACAGCCAATAAGGATTGTCGCCTAAAAATGTAACACAAGAACGTCAAGAATTTAATTTGCCAATAGATTGAAACCCTTCAACTATCATGACAATTGGAAATTCAAGCCCAGTTTAAATCATTCTCAATTTCTGATTTTAATAATTGTTTTCTGATACAATTCCACATTACTGTTTATCAATCGATTCCACATTTAAAAACCACTATTAAGTTTTGAAATTTATTTTAAAACAATTTTTTAAAAACTACAAAAACAAAAAGCAGTTAAAAGATGCTTTCCCATCATCCTCTGTTTGTCTTGTTCAACTTTTCCCCCGAATTCCACACTCTTTTGTGCCTTGCGCCAATTTCAAGCTGTCTACATAACTTTGCGTGATTGCATTTTAGAAACTAAAAGCAATTTCTTAAATAAAAATCAAACACACCCCCATTTTTAGGATAAACACACCCTTAATCTCAACACTAGTACTAGTGTGCTAATTTTGGTTAGCACTTTTGTTTGTTTAACATTAAAGAAAAACTATAGCAACACCAATAGAAAAAAGGGACAACGTGTTTATTTTGAGAAGTGAGAAGTTGGAATTTGCAACAAATCAATGTATCCTTAAAAGGGAGAAAACTAGGAAGGTACAAGATTAAAACAACCGTACTGCAACATAAAAATGTTTACAGAGTATAAAACATAATACCACTTCTAATTGATCTTCAAGTAAAGCAGTGGTACTATTTTTCAACCGTTCTACATTTTTATGTTAAAATGTTTACTTCTCTTTCTTTCACCCACACGAACAAATATATACAAAAAAGGAGATGGAGATCAGCCATCCAAGAAAATTCCAAGGTGTATTCGAAGAAAACTCTATATATATTAAAAAAAAAGAGTAAAGAAAAACATCCAAAGTTCTTATACCATGGTTTGTTCTAAATTCTAAATAACAAAAGTTCCATATATCAGATGACAAAAGCATCACCGGCCTTCAGAATCCAAATGAACCAATGAAGCTCACCAGTGGAGCTGGATGCTTTGACAGTATTTCCCCTCCCCGCATCACATCATCACATCACAACATAGGTAGTAGTACGGTTAGGCTTAAACTATCAAATGGGACAAGATTTAGATACAGTTTCTTAAGTACTTCTAGTACTTTCTTGAGTCAGAATTAGAGTTTTACTTCGAGAATTTATATTGACCTATAATGTAAAACAATATTATTGTGCGAATCATCAAGGTAAAACTTCAATTGAAATGAAGAACAACACCAAAAACACCTGAAGAACTGCATCTGATTTTTGTCCACTGAGAGATGCCTTATGCTGCAAAAACCAGAAATAGAAATAGAGGATTATTGTGAAATACTAGTACTAGTACTAGTACCAGTACCAAGCTTGATTTGATTTTGGTTTGCCTGAACCCAACCACCATCAATAGACTCCAAGCTCCCATTCAAGCCATCATCAACAAAGTCCCCAACCCTCTTCACCTTAAGCTCTCTGGGCTCCACAGGGTAATTCCCAGAGAAACAAGCATAACAAAAATTCGGACTTTCACCCCCCAACAACCTCTTCAAGCTATCAAAAGGCAAAAAGGCCAGTGAATCCGACCCGATAAAGTCTCTTATCTCCTCCACACTCATCCTATTGGAAATCAACTCCTCGGAGCTAGGAGTATCCACACCATAGTAACAAGAACCAATAATGGGAGGACTCGCAATCCTCATGTGAACCTCCTTAGCACCGGCCTCCTTCAGCAGCCTAACAATCTTGGACGACGTGGTTCCTCTCACAATGGAATCATCCACAACCACAACACGTTTACCTTCAAGCACGGCACGAACGGGCGATAGCTTCAGCTTCACACCAAAGTCCCTAATTTTCTGAGAGGGCTCAATGAAAGTCCTCCCAACATAGTGTGACCTAATCAAACCCTGCTGAAACGGAACCCCAGCTTTGGCGGCATAACCAAGCGCAGCCACAACACCAGAATCAGGCACAGCAATCACAACATCACAGTCCACAGGACTCTCAGTAGCCAAAATCTCCCCAAATTGTCTCCGAGACTCATACACAGACCTCCCAAAAACAACCGAATTGGGAAGTGCAAAGTAAATATGTTCAAAAATGCATTGTTTGGGTTGAGGATGAGACATGAGGCATAGACTCTGAATACCGTTTTTATCCACAACAAGAACCTCACCAGGGTAAACCTCTCTCTCATAAGTCGCTTCAATAAGGTCAAGAGCGCAGGTTTCAGAAGCGAAAACCACAGACCCGTTACTTCTCCTTCCCATAACCAAAGGTCTGAATCCGAAGGGGTCGCGAACGGCGACAAGCTTGTCCTCGGTGACGAAGACAATTGAATAAGCCCCTTCGAGCTTTTCACAGGCGTCAACGATTCTCAAAATGAAGGGTCTGTGTTTGGAAGTGGCGATGAGGTGGAGAACAACCTCGGTGTCGGAGGTAGTGTTGAAGATGGACCCGCTGTCCTCGAGGTTGGTTCGGAGGGTGCGGTAGTTGACGAGGTTGCCGTTGTGGGCCACGCCGACGGAGCCGAAGCGGTAGCCGGCAACGAAGGGTTGCACGTTTTTGAGCATGGATTGGCCGGCGGTGGAGTAGCGGACGTGGCCGATGGCGAGGCTGCCGGGGAGCTGGTCCAGCTTCGACTGGTTGAACACGTCGGAAACGAGACCAACGCCGGTGATGGATTGGAGGACGTTGTTGTGAACCGTAACGATTCCGGCGCCTTCCTGGCCGCGGTGCTGAAGCGCGTGGAGGGCGAGGTAGCAAAGGCGCGAGGCCTCAGGGTCGCCGTATATGCCCACCACGCCGCACTCCTCGCGCGGCTTCTCGTCGTCCCAGGCGCCTCCGGAGCGTGACTCGGTGGAGGAGACGATGTCGGAAATGGGGTTTTTGGAGTAAACGATGAGAGGGGTTTTGACGACGGCGGCGCGAGGGGGAGTGGGGACTGTTGGTAGGGTTGTGGGGAAAGAGTAAGAGTGGGTGTGAAAAGGAAGAGAGGAGGGTTTGGAGAAGGAAGAGGAGAGAGTGGCTGCTGCTGCTGCGGCCATGGTGACTGAGAAAACGGGGGAACACAACCAATGTTTGTTCTAGGTTTTGGTAGTTATGGCTGCTGACTAAAACCAACTCAAATCACTTTACTTTTTCTCCTCAAATGTAATTCTTTTATTTTTCCTCTTTATATAGGTAGTGATTTCTTCTAATGGGAAATTGCAGGCATTTACGCCGTCTCAAACAAGCCTGGTCATGTGAATGTATTTAGAATAATTTTTAATTTGCCTCTTCCTCCAATGGAATGGAAGTCAGATCACTTTTAAGAGATAAAAATTAGTCAATATAAACACATTTATTATGACTCTTAATCATTAATTAAAAACGAGAAAAAGTGTAAAAAAGTTTACACACTCATCCAATTATAATTTATTACGCCTCTCACCCTTTTTGTTATGTTATGTTCCTCCCTTCTTCAATCATGACATGAAGCACGAACCACAACCTTTTCTATGGAAAAACATTCTTTATTTTAAATTTTGAGATACCCATAGATATCCGCGAGTGTCAAGAAAATTCATGCATATTTTTCAAATAGATACCCAGCATGTAGGATTTTTTTTCAATGTGAATTATATATCTTCATCTCATAAAAAAAACTATTTTTTAATTTACTTTAAGAATAATGAATTTTATACTAAATAATTTTTAAAACTACCTAGTTTGATATACAAATTTGCGAAATCACCTAGTTTCATAGAAAAAAGTCATATATTTGTTGTTGCGGAAGCTGTTACGAGATATTTGCATGGTGATTGAGTCTTTCATACACATTTTATGCTTAATTAGAAAATGGTATATTTCAATAATAACATTCATTTATTTTAAATAAAATTAATATTTTTTTTTACTGAATCAACATGTAATGTTTGCATGTTAATATTATTTCTACGTAATTCAACTAATTAAAAGTGAATTTTGACCTAAGAATAAAACAAACTACTATTATGCTATAAAAATAAAGTTTCATGTTAAACATCTTCAATTCGCGTTTTTCTGTCGCAACATAACAATCTTCATTCGTATTTTTCTTCACATCCTAGCAATCTACAATCGCGATTTTCTCTGCACCATAGCAATCTTCATTCGCAATTGTTTCACACCTCAGTATGTGATGACTTTTGATTTCTTGCTTGGATGTATTTTAATCCCTAACCAATATATCATAAACAAATTATAATGCTTGCAAAAAAATTAATTAGTTATGAAATGAAAAATCTAAATAAACTGTAAGTAAATCATCCATTATAATATAATTTATTGTGTGTTAAATCAAATTAAATAAATTAATCTAATACATTAATAATTAATAAATATATCAATAATAATAATTTTTTTTAAAAAAATACATTATATATATGGTGATCATGCATATTCATTTTATTCCTCAAAAAATAGTTTCTATTTTATTATCTTCTCATTGATTAATAAAAGAATGCTCTGATAAAAAAAATGTTTGTCATTTCGATTTTTTTTTATGCCAATTTCTTTTAGCCAATAACAGTAGTCGATCATAGACTCAATGGTTTGAAAACACTTATAGTTTCTAATTCAGAAAAAAAATAAAAACATATTACTACTATATTTTGAACAAAATATTACACACCGCAAAAGGAAACAAATTTCCTTTATTAATTTAAATAATAAATTCTATAAATACGAACCAAATTAAAAAAAAAATCAATAAAACGTATTCAGTAGCATGAATGGTGAACAATTTAACAAATAAAATTGAAAATGAGTAATTGAGTGGTGATTATTAGTAAGTATTTTCAGCTGATTAAGTATACTAATTAGCGATATGAATAAATGATTGTTGTAAGTTCCCGTCCCCAGCCCACTGAAGGGTGGCTTAAGTCTCACTAGGATCCAGAGGGTAATTCCCAGAGAAACAAGCATAACAAAAATTGGGACTCTGAGTTCCCAACAAGGTCTTCAAGCTATCAAAGGACAAAAAGGCAAGTGAATCCGCCCCAATAAAGTCTCTTATCTCCTCCACACTCATCTTACTCGATATGAGCTCTTGAGAATTGGGAGTATCCACTCCATAATAACAGGAAGCAATTATGGGAGGACTCGCAATCCTCATGTGAACTTCCTTAGCACCTGCCTCTCTCAACAACCTAACAATCTTGGACGAGGTTGTTCCTCTCACAATGGAATCATCCACAACCGTAACACTTTTACCTTCTAGCACTGCACGAACTGGCCATAGCTTCAGCTTCACACCAATGTCCCTAATCTCCTGTGATGGGGCAATGAAAGTCCTCGCCACATTTTGTGACCTAATCAAACCCACCTCGTAGGGAACTCCAGCTTTTGCAGCAAAACCAATCGCTGACACAACACCAGAATCAGGCACAGCAATCACAACATCACACTCTTCCACGGGACTCTCAGTAGCCAAAATCTCCCCGAATTTTCTACGAGTCTCATACACAGACCTCCCAAAGACAACTGAATTCGGCCGCGAAAAGTAAACATGTTCAAATATGCACTGTTGTTTCGGATGAGAAGACGACATGAGCTGCATACTCTGAATACCGTTTTTATCCACCACGATAACCTCACCAGGGTAAACCTCCCTCTCATAAGTCGCTTCAATTAGGTCAAGAGCACAAGTTTCAGAAGTGAAAACTACGGCACCGTTGCTTCTCCTCCTTCCCATAACCAAAGGCCTGAACCCGAAAGGGTCGCGCACGGCGACAAGTTTGTCCTCGGTGACGAAGACAAAAGAATAAGCCCCTTTTAGCTTTTCACAGGCGTCAACAACTCGCAGAATGAAGGGTCCGTGTTTGGAGGTGGCGATGAGGTGGAGGACAACCTCGGTGTCGGAGGAGGTGTTGAAGATGGAGCCGCTGTCCTCGAGGTTGGTTCGGAGAGTCTTATAGTTGACGAGGTTGCCGTTGTGGGCCAGGCCGACGGAGCCGAAGCGGTAGCCGGCGACGAAGGGCTGGACGTTTTTGAGCATGGACTGGCCGGCGGTGGAGTAGCGGACGTGGCCGATGGCGAGGTTGCCAGGGAGCTGGTCAAGCTTTGATTGGTTGAAAACTTCGGAGACCAGGCCCATGCCAGTGATGGGTGGTTGGAGGACATTGTTGTGGACGGTTACGATTCCGGCGCCTTCTTGGCCGCGATGCTGGAGCGCATGCAGGGCAAGGTAGCAGAGCCGCGAGGCCTCCGGGTCACCGTATATGCCAACCACGCCGCATTCCTCGCGCGGCTTATCATCGTCGTAGCTTCCCACAGTATCGGAAATCGGGTTTTTGGAGAAAACGAGCTGGAGAGGGAGAGTGGGGGTTTTGGGGAAAGGGTGAGTGTAGAAAAGGAGTGAAGACGGTTTGGAAAGGAAAGATGATAGAGTGGGTGCTGCTACTGCTAAGGCCATTATCACGGAGGAGTTTGGGCTCTGAGGAAATTAGCAAGAGAGAGAATGGTGAGGTTTAAGTTAATTGCAGCAATAATCAATCAAATAGAAAGAAAAGTGAAAGAGATAAGAGATAAATTATAACTAAAGATATTAATAATGATAAATTATAACTAAAGATATATATATATATATATATATATATATATATATATATATATATAAACGTTTACGTTTAAATCTATTAGAATACGATAGATAGAATAATTATCTTATAATTTGTTGCTTTTGTGTTTATAAGATATGATAAATTTATCATGTTAAGTATATAATAAGCTATAAGTAAATATTTATATTTTTTAAAATTCAAATATATTCTTAACATGGGTATTATATATCTTTTCTATTTTTAATATTAACTAAACGATATAATTTAAGTTTTTATCTCTTTTAATTTATTATTTTTAATATTTTTAGATCTAACTTAAATTTAAATATATTTTTAAAGAAATTATCAAAATTAAAAATAACAGTATATCACAGCATATTACTATCATATATCTAAAATATAATTTATATACTATTTATTTATTATAATTTATAAATTTAAAATATTTTATTATAAATTTTAATTGTAAGAATAATTACTCATTCTGTATAATACACGTGCTAAATTTGATTGAATATAGGAGTGTAAAAAAAATAATATATATATATATATATATATATATATATATATATATATAAAGGAATATTTTCTTTTTCTTTGCTTAATATATTGTATTATATTATATTATATTAAGAAGTAATTAATATTTAATACTATATATATAATTTTTACTTTAATATTTGTATTCAAGTATACTTATTTAATAGACTGTAAAAAATATATTTAATAGTTCTAAAAATTGACCAATCAATTTGATCTATAACTCGTTTGCTGACGTATTTGTTATCTCTAGAAGCCTAAATCTTTTATAAAAAGAAAAAAAAAAGAAAAACTGAACCATTCAAAAGTTATCAAACTGAACCGAAATCAAAATTAAATATTTATTATATTTTATAATTATGATTAAAATGATGTTAGTCGTTTCCTTTAATTAGTTAAATTTTATACTTTTTATTAAAAAATCATTAATTAATCTCATGATTTATTTAGTTGAAATGCAGACAATGAACCTAGATATAAATTGGTACACAAAGACTATATATACTAAGTTATTCAAATCTTCCTAATCCTAATTCCTGAAGCCATATGCATCGATCAGTTGAAGAGGGAAGAAACAAATATCATATCTAAGACAGTGGGAATATCGTTGAATTGCAATGTGGTATTTGTTAGGCACTGCGAGCTTTGGTATGAAGAATGCGATATTCGATGCGGTGATTAACATACACAAGCCTTACAACATATGGTGCAGGCAAGCTTTTGAGTTTTGATCGATGTGGTGGTCACTGGATATGAACGGGGACAAAATGTTGCCTAGACGTGGACAAGCTTGACAACTTTTTTAAAGGGAAGGATAGAGACTTGGTGAATGAGAACTGGATAGTGGGGAGGGTTGCTACGTGTGTGTGAGGGAGAGAGAGAATAAGATTAAGGATGATTATTTCCTTAAAATATAGTATTTACTTATTATAGTGACGTTCGAGATATTTTAATGAGTTTAAGATGAATTGAATTCTTCCCTACAAAACCCAAGGCCACCACTCATGAGTAATAATAATATTATATTTTGATGTAGCAACAAACTTTTCACTTTGACCATGTATGATTCATTGCTCATAAGTATATATTAAGGCTCTAGCTCCTGTTCTTAATGTTCAACTCAACCAACACTTTTAATTTTGAGTTAATCTAGTGTTTAATTTTGAATATATATAGATCATTGAATAAATTGGGCTTTATCTAATCTACAGAAATTAATAATATTCACATATATTATTTATTCCCATATCTTCTAATTTCTTTTTTTTCATCTTTTCTTCTATCTCATACTAACATTTTGTTTGAATAGAAAGTGAAATTGAGAGAAAATAATTATAAAGAGGAATATTAATTGAAGTGAGTTTTTGGTAAAATTTTTGTTGTTTGGATTGATAGAATTAGAAAAAAATGATATAGAATAATTTATTTTCATTTGTTTGCATATGTGTAAAATTGAAAGAAAGAAAAAAAAATATTATGAAAAGAGAAGATAATTATTCTTATTTTAAATTAAAATAATTGTATAATTAAAACAATACTGCATGAATCTCAGTTTTATGGCTCCGTAGCTGTAAATCTTAAAGGCTAATATATGAAACTCCTCTTAATGTATGTTTGCAAAGTCGTTGAAAAGGGTAATTAAGAAATTACATTTAGAATATAGAAATTATAACTATTATGTTTTTATAGCGTGTTTGAATTCTCATTTGTATCACATATTTTATATTTTCACGTCAATTAAAAAAAAAGGTGAAATTATAAAGAAGAACTTCCCTATTGACTTAATTTTCTATGTCCTATATCAGACAAGTACTTAATAAATGTGAAAAAATAACCAAATTTCATATAAGAAACCAAACATGCCAGCACTGATACTTTGAATAAAAAAACAATGTCAATGTTTGGAATCTCCTTGTTGATGAAAGTGACTAATAATTTTGTAATTTGTATCAAAGTTCTCGCTTTAGGGGGTCGCTAACACTTTTCTTGGCTAAGTTGAGTGTGAACTGAACATCTTTTTTGCTTGAGTTGAGAATTTATTGAAATTGATTTTGGATCACTTTGGGCCACTTCTCTTTCTCTCTCCCTCTCCATGTTTTTTTAATATTTATTTCCAACTTACGAGAGATAAGACTTGAGATTCCGTTGCGTCAAGTAACACTATAATTTATTCTTATGTAAATCTGATACCTTCCTCTTCGCTCTTCGGTCACAGATAAGAGCAAGTGAAGACACGAATAGTTTTTTTTGGCTTATGAAAGAATTGTAACTGAATAGCTAGTTATCCCTTTAATTACGATACCAAGAAACAAAAGAATTAATCCGAAAAAATAAAATACTATAATTGAGAGACACTGGGATTAGATGAAGATTGAATAATTTCAAGCTGGCGAAGATTTTTGTTTTTGCTTCAAATAGTTTCTTATTGCCCTATAATTGCTCATACGGGAAAAAAAAATGGATTTTGTCCCTAAATGTGGCCACTCGCCAAGATAACGCAGAAGGTGGAGCGCAACCGCGTCTAGACAAGAAAAAATATAGTATAATACCACACCCACACCCACACCCATGATCATTACTTATCCTAAATTGTTCTTTTTCTTTTCCTTTTCCTTTAAATATATTTTTATCAATGCAGAATGTTGTATTAACAACAATTATATACTTTGTAGCTTTCGGCGAAATCAACAATGCTGTCTGCAATGACAAAGCAAAAGGATAAGCCAAATCAATGCAAGGAAAATATTGGCCTTTAAAATATATTTAAACGCTGAACTCCATAATACAATCTACGTCAACTTTCTCCTTGTACATATCGTGAGACAAGAGGGAAAGGAATCAACAAAGCGGATTGGAAGAGATACAGAATTGTGAAATTGAAACTCGTTTTCAAGTTGGATAAGGTTGTAGACTGGACCCACAAACTAAAATAATGAATAAGCACTTTTGAGCTTTGAGAATGCAAAATAGGTAAACATGATGAAGTATGAGCTTTTATTTAAGTTAGAAAAGCCCCTACATCGTGATTTATTTAAATAAAAGTTCAATAAACCTACTTTTACCTATATGAAAATTTCAAACTGAAAAACAAAGACTCTAACAACCTTATATGGCAGGCATGTCATTATTAAGGGCCAATCGACCTGGTTATTGGTCTAGAGTTTTGGGCTTTACGCTTTCAAGGCCTTATATGTAAACATGCAATATGTTTTTTTCTTGACAGATATGTAACAAATTTCCTAACATTTATAATAATTAATTAATAAATACCATCACAACTGTAATAATTTTGAATTAATTAAGAAGGCATAAATCTTTATTATAAGTTGTAACAATATATGCATATTTAAACTCTTATGATTTTGTCAAGATAAAAATAAAAATTTAAACTCATGATTAGTTCGGTCACTCAAAGCCTGCAAAGTATCCTGCATATACAATTAGAGATTAATGTATGCCATTATTATTTCCTTAAAACTAACTACAAAACTCGCGGATCAACTAACATTTGATTGTTTCAGTTTAATTACAGGTTTTCAAGTTAGAATTCTGAATATGTAATTGTATTAAATATTTGAAAAATATTTTTTGTTGTCCATAAAAGTCCTGTTCCACTCGAACATGATTACTTCTGATGAAGATAATAAAATTACTGGGATTCTTTTTGGGTTTAAATTTCTTTGATAATAAAATTTTTCTTCTAGGGAACAAATCTCAATCCTGTATCCAAATGACAGTGTTTGTGGGCCTATTGGGCTTCAGTATCAATCTATTAAACTACAGAGTGCATGCAGTTAGCGAGTCACCCTCTCACTGCGGTCCCACCTTGCTGGCTAGGGTTCGATAATCGACAATTGTGAAGCACACCGTTTTGTTCGTCCATTTTTTCCTCCCTTCCTCTCTTCCTGCGCCGACAACTACTCTCGCTCGTAATGGCACCACCACCGGGACCTTATTCTGGTACCAGCACCCTCGCTTTGGTACGCTCCCAATTACCCTTTCTCGTTTCTTTCTTTCTTTTTTCTCGAGGTACTCACACCATTCATTCACAGGTCGCTCGAGCTTCCGCTTTCTCCTTTGGCCTTGTTTATGGAACCATTAAGCTCAAGTACCTCAAGGTACTGTATATAACCAATCCCTCTTTTTTTATTTATTCATACGATCTTTGACTCCCTTTTCTGACTTGTAATTTAACGATCTAGATGGGTTTTTTTTTATAGAAAATATTAATAAATCAATGTTGATCTGAATTGCTGCTGTTCACGCCTTAATTATCACTACATTCATGTTGAGTTGGGTGAATCAGTTTTTAGGTGCAATGGTGCTCAATTTTGATTGTCGAAATGATTTTAGCACTGCTTTCTTTTCTTGGGGGGTTTCGCTACCTATCCTACAACTAGATTGATAACCTTCTTTTCATTCGGGTTCTCACTCCGTCAACGTAGTGTGGATTATGTTTTACGGATTTTGATTCTTTGACTGATGAACACAAATTTATTGTAGTTGGATTGGTTAATCAAAGCCTCAGCTTGCCGATCCTTTCGTGACTGATTCTACTTTTAGGCTATATCTACAGCCTTAGCTTGAATTAGAAGCTATGAAGCACGGACGCCGGACACGACACGGACGCCGGACACATGGACACCTGTCGTACCGGGTGTCGGTGTCGGGTGCGGGTGCGTGTCGAACACCCAGACACAGCAAAGGGCTGGGGTGTCCGTGCTTCATAGATTAGAAGCCCTTTTGCCAGGTCAATTTGTTGTTGAGTGGTTTACCGATATTTTCATAACGACTTTAAAATGAGTGTTAAATAGTCCCCTGATGTTGGGAAAAAAAAATGCTTATATAACGTGTGCTATATACTAAAGCTTTGATGGTTTAAATCTGTTCTGAATTTTGTTATACATAATTTTGTAATCTCTGTTTAATTAAATGGCATGCATTGTTGTGCTGTGCCAATGTGCCATGTGTTATGTTTTTAATGCGTTGGTTTCATAGTCTGATAGTGCCGAATGGCTCCCATTTTAACATTTGTTTGTTATTTCTTGATTATGTAGGAAATTTGGGATGCTTTACCTTGCTTCTACATATCTTAATGTTGTAGTGCACTTTGTAGAATTTCGTTGCTTTTTGCTGTGTAAGCATTGGTTTTTAATTCTCTTATCATGTTTGTTTTACTTTCAGGCAAAAGCCAAATCTCATCAAAAAGCTCAGGAGAAGGCTCATCATTGAAAGCAATGAGAGATCCCCGGTGTTATTATCTGTCCATTGATGGAGTAGAATACTGAAATAATTCATTACAAGGAACTGTATCATGTTTTCTCCCATTTTTTTTTTCTTCTCTGGTTTAAGCTTTGGATAATCTTGGAGCATCGAGTTTAGTGCGCTGAAAATGTTCAAGATTTTGCCTTGTTTAAATAATGAATACCATGTCTTCTTTTGAGTTCCATGTTTATATATCAAATTGCCTGCTATGTCTTGGTTGCAACATTTGCTTCTTAATTATGAATTATGAATTATGAAATTTCCATTTTATTCTTAAATTGAAAGGAGTACATGATGCATTTCATGTGTTTGGTTAGAGCTGAAATAGGAAGGGAGATGGAAATAGTTATGTTGGACCCACCAAATATAAAATCAATTCCCAAGGGTTTCCTCATCCTTAGCATCTCTCTTAGTTCCATATAGAGTCGCATATATATAAAGGAATGAGTTGCAGAACTCATGACTGTAACTGACGCAAGGGTTCTAGAGAGTTAGAAATGAGAGGAAGGAGGGGATAATGAAGTCCCGCCAGTTCGAACAAATCACAAAACCTGAATTGTGTTTGGTTGTGTTCGTTCTCTCTATTCTTTTTCTCCCTTTTTCTTTCATTTCCATTTCCTGTTTTGTACCAATTCAGGTTTTAAGAATATATTACACAACAAATTACGTCATGTTTGGTTTCCATAATTTATATGGTTCAAAGAGTGAGATATTTCATCTACATATCACCCCAAATTTGACCTTTAAACTCGAGTTTCAAGTCTATGTTGATTTGGTATTGTTGACCGTTCAATTGTAGCTGTTCAGTATAAAATGTTTCACTTTCACCTGTGTTGTATAGTCGTTAGCTTTCTCCACATTTGTTTGTGGACAATAGTACTAGCTTGCCAAATACTATGTTTAAAAGTTAAAACTGATCAGTGTTGTGCTTCTATGCGCTACTCGAATGGGAATTTGCAGTTTCCTCAAATAAAGTTCAGCTGAATAACAAGCGAATTTTTAAAAATCTCTTCACAACCTCCACATTTTTGCAACTAATTCATTCATGAAAAGCACGAGGAAGGACTCCTCCAAACAAAGCCATAAAAATGTTGTATCGCTTGCCTGAGCATATTCAAACAGCATTAGTACAATGGATTTAATGTGCTTGATGAGCATTTCCAAAAGCATTAGTACAAACAGCATAGCTTGCCTGTACAAACAGCATTAGTGTTGGTTAGGGAGAAGAGCACCCTATAATTAATGGTGACAAAATAAATGGATTGGATAAAAAAAATCTATTAATTTACTTTGATCTATTTAAAAAAAATCCAAACTAAATAACCTAATTTTGCTTTTTAAAATAAAAATAAATCAAATTTCTCTTTCAAGAGATATTAAATATGTTATGCATGAGAATTCAACACGATGACAGAGGATTTCCAACAAGTTAGACAGGAAGCAAGTGTTGTTCCCCCTCATAAACCCAACAACAGCGGCGGTTGAAAGGAAGTCAGTAGCATAGAAGAGAAGAGAAAAGGGTTTGCTATGGAGAAGCCAGCTGAAGCAGAGAACGTTCTGGTCCTTCCCCCTCATAAACAACCCGACAACGACGACAACAACAACAACAATAGGCCAAAGCCAAAGCCAAAGCGTTTCGTGAAAAACCAAATCCCGGAGTCAATCCTTAACGATCCTGTTCTGAACGCCGCAATCTCCGTGCTCCCTTCGAACTACAACTTCGAGGTCCACAAGTGCGTTTGGCGTGTACTCTCCAGCGGAGCAAAGCGCGTGGCACTCCAGTTCCCTGAGGGCCTCCTCATGTACTCGCTCCCCCTCTCCGACATCCTCACCTCCTTCGCCGCCGTCACCCACTGCTACGTCCTCGGCGACGTTACCTACGGCGCTTGCTGCGTCGACGACCTCGCTGCCTCCGCCCTCGGCGCCGACCTTCTCATCCACTACGGCCACAGCTGCCTCGTCCCCATCGACTCCACCACAATCCCCTGCCTCTACATCTTCGTCGACATCAAAATCGACGTCCCCCACTTCGTCGATACCCTCATCTTAAACCTCCACAAAGCCAAAACGCTCGTCATCGCCGGAACCATTCAATTCGCCTCCGCAATTCGCACCGCCAAGCCCCAATTGGAGGAACTAGGGTTTAGGGTTTTGATTCCTCAGTCCAAGCCGCTCTCCGCAGGCGAGGTTCTGGGTTGCACTGCGCCCAAGGTATCGTCGAAATTGCTCGGTGATGATGGTGAGAGTAGTGTTTTGGTTTTTGTGGCGGATGGAAGGTTTCACTTGGAGGCGTTCATGATTGCGAATCCGGGGATTAGGGCATTCAGGTATGACCCTTACATGGGGAAGTTGTTTCTGGAGGAATATGATCATTTGGGTATGAAGAGGTCCAGGAAAAATGCGATTTTTAAAGCCAGGGAGGAGGCTCGGAGTTGGGGTCTGGTTTTGGGGACGCTGGGGAGGCAAGGGAATCCAAGGATTTTGGAGAGGTTGGAGAAGATGATGAGGGATAGAGGCTTTGATTATACTGTGGTTTTGATGTCGGAGATGAGTCCTGCCAGGATTGCTCTCTTTGAGGATTCTATCGATGCTTGGATTCAGATTGCGTGTCCTAGGTTGTCCATCGACTGGGGGGAGGCTTTTGTGAAACCGGTGCTTACTCCTTTTGAGGCCGATATTGCGCTGGGAGTGATACCTGGGTGGTGGGAGAAGAATAATGAGGTGGTTTGTTGCAATAAGAGTGGCTCTTGTTGTGGGGATGCAAAGGGAGGAGGAGAAGATTTTGGTGGAGATTATCCCATGGATTACTATGCTCAAGATGGTGGGGAGTGGAATTCATCTTATGTGATAAAGTCTACTCGTCCTCCTGCCAGGAGAGTTTTCGTTGTGTCGTCTGTTGCTGATACTACTGCCATTTCCCAACAGCCTTAGATTTGCTGCTTATCAGTTACAAGTCCAAGGTTTTAAAAAGACAGATAGGATGGATCGTGACATCAGCCTCAGCGTTAAGATTTGTGTCGTGGCTATATTTGTCTGTGATTTCTCGCGATTGCAATTGGACTGCTACTGCAATTACAATTAATAAAACCTTGGTCATAACTAACGATTTTTTGCTCTGGAAGGATAGAGTCTATAGTCTATTGTTTTCTTTTGTTTTTAGTTTTGTCTTATTTAGGATAAATTTTGTAGGATGAATGTTTGGGGGAGAAGAAAACATGCTGAACTGTTATTTTCTTTGGTCTGATATGAGAGTGAAGAAGATGGAATGTGATAAGCTCAGTTTCTGTTTCAATTTGGTTGACGTAGCCACCAAGCTTTTTTGGTGATTAATTGGTTTGTGCCTTCTTTGGTGACACCTCGGTAACCACTACTCTTGCATGGAATGTTGTATGTTAATGTGAGTGTTGGAATTTAGGAATCAGAGAGAAACAAGTTCTTTTGTATGACGTGTATCTTTTAAAATTAATAATAATAGGCTCTGTTATACCTAAATGTGACCGAGTCTCTTGTTAGGTTCTTGCCAATCTTAAGAATAGCTCACAAATTACAGCAGGCACTCGTTTCCACTTTGTTTGTTTCTCTCTCATTGAGTATGCAATCAAAGCAGCAAAGCACTTGCCTTCTCATCCTTCTACAACTCATTTTCATTTTTTGGTGGCGTAGCTTTCATGTGCCATATTTCTCTTCTTTAGTACTTCTAGTCATGATTTTATCTACTTCCGAAAATTTGAACACACTAGTAATTATTTCATGCTCTATGACTTTATGTTTTTAATTAATGGGAGATGTCTTTGTACTGTTTGATGAATTACCTGAAAAAGAATGACGATTAATTAGAGTATGTCCCGCTCTGAATATTTCTTGATAATGACATTTTACTATGTTTTCTTACTTCTGAATAAATGGTTAAGTACTTTCAAGTTACATTATGGTTTGCTACTGCAGAAGAACACAACAACAAAAAAGATTTTTTTTAATATCGAAAACTTATTTTTCATTTGGAACTTTGGATTTTGTTCTGCATGTGTTGTTTTCCCCAGAAATTTTATGGTGGAGCTTAAGAATCTTTTTATTCTGCAATTGACAAAAACTTTGTAATCTCTGATT
Organism: Glycine max; assembly: GCF_000004515.6. Lineage (NCBI taxonomy): Eukaryota > Viridiplantae > Streptophyta > Magnoliopsida > Fabales > Fabaceae > Glycine > Glycine max. The sequence continues at coordinate 45,188,915 of NC_038245.2, read as the reverse complement.
AATTCAATGTCCTGTATTGTTGTGTTGTGCCAAGTGTAATGTTATAATGCCGTGGTTTGGTACTACTTTCATCATTTAAAACAATGTGATTACTTTAAAAATTTATTTCTACTACTCTTTTATTGTTTTCTTTCTACTTTATTTCTCTTTTAGGTAATATTTTCTTATTCAAATAAAGTGTTAATGAAAAATCAGATAAAAGTGATAATCTAATTTCCTAATTGGTAAATTTTTTTTGGATATATTACACAACAAAGTATGCCATGCTTGGTGTTACAATAAAACATGTACCACAAAAAATCTATTCAAATTTTATTTTAATAATAGCAAGACTAGCATAAAAATGGCATGGTTTCTATAATTTATACTGTTGAAATAGTAAAATACTTCATCTACATATCACGCCAAACCTGCCCTTGTGTTCAAGCTCGAGATTTAAGAGTTCTTACGTTGTTATTGTTGAGCGTTAAATTCTTGCTGTCCAATGTGAAACGTTCCACCTGTATTTAAGGATGATAACACCGCCACATTACGTTGTTTTGTCTACAGCTTTCTTTCTCCACACTTGTGAGCTAAATACAACCGAAATACACTGGTTTGTCAAATATTATTGAGGTTTAAAAGGTTAAAATTGATTAGTGTTGTGTTTTTATGCACTACTCTAAATAGGAATTTGTGGTTTCTTCAAATAAGTTTACGCTGAATAACCACCGAATCATAGTGAAATTTCTTCACAATCTCCACATCATTGCAACAAATATTTCGTTTCATGAATTGCGTTGTTCGAATGAATGAAAGTTAATGATCTCATCATTTTTAAGGCTTGAATGTATTAAGACTGAATTCAAGCAAATCATGAGGAAGAACGTCCTCCAAAGTTTAAAAAGTGGTCCTATTTCCTCGTGAAATATTCAATGGATTTCACATGCTTGATGGGTATATCCAAAAGCATTAGTGCTGAGAAGCACATGCTTTGGTCAGCGTAGCCCATGATTTATTTTTCTCGTTAGTAGAAGCCCATGTTTGTTTTTGGTGACAGAATTGCTCAAGGGAACTACTATTGGCACTTCCCACTTGGGTAGCTTTCTGCACTTTTTTCAAAATTATCCTTCCAACGGAAACATGACTCTGTTGCACATTGTACAATATAATCATATTTCTATTATTGGCTCAACATCCTCAATACCAGCAACAACACATATTTACCTCCACGATCAACATCCCAAACTTATCATCCCAAACCCATTGACAACAACAACAAAATCCAAAAAAAAATTGAGGGTGGTGTACATGTGGATCGATGAGGGGTTGGGTGAGGTGCATGGATCTGGATGTTTGCGTTGGTGGCTGATGTGGCGCAGTGTTTCTCAGATCCTAACGACAAAACATGGTGTGATGCAGATCTTGACGGTGGGGTGTAAGGAGAGAGGATGGTGAGGAATAAGAGAAAGGGATGGTGGTCTAGGAAATGGAGGAGGGTAGCAAGGTCTTTTTAGATGTCTTGGCATTGTCATTAATACTATTGGTAGTGGGAATAGTAGTTTCCATTGCTCAATGTAGAGAACAACACACAAACTTCAACCCTTGGGGTGGTTTTTAGTTTGTAGTTTTGAAATTTTAATAAACTAAACCCAATTTTAGATTTGAATTTTCAGTTTTAAAAAAATTTCAACTTTGACTAAATAGTTATCTTTCTCATCAACTCCTTCGGGCTCCAATCCGTATCACATCTCATGTGAAGCATGATGCCAATCCAACAACTCTCCTTGCATCTACTTGCCTCCCAATTCAACATCATCTTCAACTCCACACAAACAACAACCATCACTTTTAATCCAATTTTATAGATTAAATGGCACAACTAAATACACTCACCTCTTTAGTTTCGAAATTTGTTTCAACAAGATGAGCATTTAACTGTTTTGAAGTTATTAACCATCACCTTCAATCTATAATTTAGGGAAGAGTTGAATCGCTAACTCCAAAACTCAATGTCAGAAATTAGAACTAATCACAAAAAATCCGGATCCAAACCCTCAAAATGCAGAACCCCAAAACACAGAACACAAACATGTGACAGGGACATGCGACGATCTTGGGGGAGGATCAACGTCAAAGTATATCTAGATCTTGGGAGAGAGATGAAGAGGAGATGGTGGTGGCGAACGGCCAATGGCGACATGTGAGAGAGAGAGAGAGAGTGCATTGTACGAGAGGGAGAACATCGAACGACCAATGGCGGCGATCGTCGAGTGACAAGGATCAAACAATAGAGAGAGACCAACAATGGCGTGAAGGAAGCATCGTGAAATGAAGGGAATGCATGAGGGTCAGGTAAAAACGGAAACATAAATTAATAAACCCATTTTTATTGTTTTTGAAATAGAGTAAAAACTATTTTGAAAACAAAAAAAAAACTAACTCAGTCTCATTTTTATCGTTTTCATTTTGAAAACATTTTAAAATAAAAAATAAAAAACTCACCATCATCCGTAACGAGGCCTAAATTGGTTTACTTTGAGTAAAATGGAGTGACATTGCCAAATTTAACTCCTAATATGTACAAGGAAAAGGACAGAAATTTAATAGGAATTTGGATCCTATCACATTATATTTGTGATGCTTGAAAATAAAATGCAAAACGGTTCACGTTCTCTCTCCACTGTTTATTGTTGATCGATGCGGGGGCCGGCATATATTTGAAAATCATCAGTTATGCCTGTATTCTAATCAGGATTACTGTGTTAAAATGATTCTGGGGACAATAAAATCATGGGATTAAGAAAATCAAACATTACAAAATGAAATGCAGTTGATTTTGTCCCTCCATGTTTGTCTGTTTCTTCACAATCTTTTGTATATTTTACTAATAAACAACACAAACTTTTAATTTGATTTGACCTGAGTGTTATCACCGAATCTCATCACCTCCGTATTTTATGTCTTCTTTTGCTCGCTACCATTCTTCTTTCGTTTTTATGAGTAGTTTATAATACTTTGTTAGTTGGGAACATGACCTATATTACACCAAAGTTCCCTCCTATTATCTCATTATGGAATCAAATCATGGTTTCTAAAAGCAAACAATTTCTGTAATTACTAATCAATTCCAAGCAAAATGATTTTTCATGTTGGTCGATGTCCACCGAAGCCAACGGCGCTATGTATTTTTCTCATTATTCATCTAATCATAACGATTCGCATGCACTCCCATTTCCGTGCCCTTGATTAGTAGTAATTAATTTACAACAGTATGTGCAAAATATATGTAATTTGCAAGATAACGAAAGCTACAGTACAAATTTGCAACAGGGGTATGTAGTTGGGATCTAATGCAGTTCAAAGACAAAGATCAGGTTTTGAGTTTCCCATAATCTCGATGTTAGATATGGGGAAACATAATAATTAATTGAGGCAAGCACATGTAACGTGAGCCTGTTTAGTAACATAACCTAAAAACAAAGTTACGCCTTAATTGTTCTAGTTTAATTCATATTCCAACTTGAAAATAAAAAAATTGTTTTGATTCACAACATCTCCGTTTCTACGATTTCTTTCTTTTTATTAAAAAACAACATATGAATTTAGTAAGAGCCACTTCCTTGTCTTTCTAGTTTCTAATGATAACTAAATTATACTAGTTTTCAATTATTTTATTAACATTCGGTGATGTAGAATTGTAGATATCAAGATGTGAGTCAAACTTGTATCGTGGCCTGGTCTCTTAAACATTAATTCAACTCCCACTTCTTACAATTGCTGCACTATAGATGGATCCAAAGTCCCATGAATTATATGTTGGTTGATTGTTGACAACAGGTGCATTGTCTTCTGAATCATCTCATCACGGATAAAATAAAATCTCTCGTTTCCGAATCATCTCATCACATTCATTATAATTCACATTACCACTTTTCGTTCACTTTAACACAGTGATTCGATTCGAACCCTACTAAAACAAGACAATTAAAAACTGTATCAAAATATCACCAACAAACAAAACAGTGTATCAATTGGCAAGAGTTGTTTTAATCAAATTTGGGAGTTTAAATATACATTTGTATTAAATATTCAGAAGAAAAACTTTATTGTCATAAGTTTGAGTGAAATTATTTATTGCAAAAGATAGCTGTGATTTGCATGAAAATGGAAATAAATAAAAAGTTGATGAGAACAGAGAAACCAGCTGTTAAGGATAAAAAGTGGAGATTTTATTTTTAGCTTTCTAAAAGGAGGTCTAGTACAATGCATAGGAAAATTGTAATGCACGATCAGAAAGAAAGAAAGAAGCAGCCTAGTGGGCTATAAGCCTATAAGGCAAAGCCCACATTCCACTCGGTTCCACATGGGCTTGACTACGATTGAGGCAACAGGCACAATCTCGTAATTATCTCAAACTCCAGTGGCATTTCCCATTCCCCCGAACAATATATACCCCCACGCGCCCCTTCTCTTCTTCCACCGTTTCACACTTTGAGAATATAAAAAAAAACCGAACCCACTCTATTGAGTTGAGTCTTTTGATAATGTCGTCGGCGTCGACGGGAAGCAGCAGCAGCAGCAAAATCCGGCGCATTGTGCGCGTGCGGCAAATGCTTCTCCGGTGGCGGAGGAAGGTGGCGGTGGACGTTCCGGCGGGACACGTGGCAGTGTGCGTGGGGCCCAGCAGGAGGAGGTTCATCGTGCGCGCGACGCACCTGAACCACCCGATTTTCAAGATGCTTCTTGTGAAGGCCGAAGAGGAATACGGTTTCTGCAACCACGGTCCTCTCGCTATTCCCTGCGACGAGTCTCTCTTCGAACACCTTCTTCGGGTGGTGGCCCGACCCGTACCCCTACCCGGTTTCTCCTCGCTCGAGGATTTTCAGACACGCTGCCACGTGGACTTTGTAGGAGGAGAATCGTGGCCGTTGCTTCGTGACGAGCCAATTTGCTGAAAATGCAATACAATAATCGTTAATCACTAACTACTTTTTTTGGGCTTGTATTTTTTACCCTAATTATTGATTTTTTTTAGTTATTAGGGGAATGATGAAAAGAAGGCGAAGTCGAGCGGGGTGAATTGGATTAGATCCAATGTTGTCTATTAATTGTATTTGTAATTTGTAAAATATGCAAATTACTTGGCTCCATTTTAGAGCAAGGTTACAACTTACAAGATGTGTGTTCTTCCTTTTTGTCCTCTTTTAAATTTTTTATTTTAATTTTATAATAACGCATGGATAAAGTTTTCTTACACTACAGTTAAACTTTATAAGATAAAAAGTCAATCCCCAATTGGCCTTAAATGTGCGAAATATGAACGAAACAAAAAATATAATTAAGTTTAATCTTTAATGATTATATATTGTCAGGGTAAAAAATTTATATTGTAAACACACTGGAATTACATGATGAAGTCCCTCCACACATGGAAAAGGGTCTTCACTGAGTTTCTTACAATAAAAATCATTTAGCATGCATCATCATGCAGTGACAACACAGTGAATTAACATAGTGGTTGCAACAATGTCATGTGTTACATTGTGATATTCCTCATCCTCATAGATCATGGTGATGTTTCTCCATCTTATATGCGACAAGTGATTTTATCTTGCGTTTCCACTTTTTGCGGTTTTAGTGAGATATGAGGTTAGGGAAAATAATTGATAAGAAGCACAATGAAATTTGGAAAACTTTCAATGTAAGTTTTAAAAATGGCTCACGGTTCCAATTAGGAAAATGGTTTGAGCTCGAAAAAAAATTTTGAGTCCTCGAAGACATGTATATTATATAATTTGTTGTAAGCAACACAAAGTTGGAATGCGCTAGATATGAAGATGCAATATCTTGGTCCTTATCGACCAAGGCATGAAAGTCATTTTTGTGTGTACAAACATAGGCACCGAAGGTGCCAACTAGGACGCTTCACAAAAATTATCAAACACGAGTTAATTGTTAGACTAATATGAATTGTGGAATGCAAATCAGAGACAATTTTTAAATTTTGTCAAACCTATAGACTAGTACGTCAACATAATGCTGAATTCAGTGGTTAATTTGACAACAGGTGTCAAATTCAGAGATCAAATTAAAGTCTTTATAATTTTTCATAATTAATTTTAAACTCTTCAAAAGAATCCTTACACATATAAATTATATCGATGTCTCATGTGTGTATCATATAAGCACTTTAACATGCCACATATCATACTTGGTTAAAGTTAACAACAAATACTTAATGGAAGGACTAACTTAAATAATAAATTATAGATTTGGATAGTGTTATGAAATTCGATGGATCGGTTGGATTGGTCTAATCAAAGTTTGGTGACTTAACTGAATTGATTTTATTATTGGATCGATCACTTAATTGATTCGAAATGATCCGGTCAAATCCGACCGATTAAGTTATCGGATCCCGGTTAGACCAATCTATTCTTAGTTGATTTTACAAAAAAAATCACTTCTATGATGTCGTTTTAATATCTCATTATTATCAATTATTATTCTAATTTTTGGAATATGGATGAACTTTTTCTTAATCAAATATTGTTAGTTATATATTTATAAATAATTGATGCATATATAATTTTAAAATTTTAATATATATACCAGATCAAATCAAGTTAATTATTGGTCCACTGATTAAACTATTGACCCATTATCTCCATCGGGTCAATAACGGAATCGAATTTCATAATACTGGCTTTGGGACTATTTTTGTTTTGCTTTGTTAAGTTGTAGGACTAAAATGATAACACTCTCAATATTCAAAGAAAAAAGTTGAAAGTTTATTTGTTTTACAAGCTAACTTGTGTAAAATATAAGAATATTAAAATATATTTAACAGAATATATCTTATTGATTATAGAAAAGTATAAATTATGACATAAATGTTGACTTCCCATTTTTAAATTATTTTAATTAAAAAAATATTATTTTGATGATAAACTATAATCATCTTATAGTTAACATCTATTGAAAACATTTAAATATTCACTATAATAACTAAAAAAATTAAAAAAAAAAATCATTTTATTTCCAAGAAAATCATTGGGAGTTTAAGAGAATTTTATGTCCAATTTAATAATCAACTATTTGTAGAATAGGGTTTAGGACAATTTTAGGGTTATTTAATGAATAATATTTAATGACAATTTACAAGTTAAGACAGTTATTATGATGATCTTTTTTAAATTAAGGTTATTTAATGAATAATATTTTGAAACAGAAAGGATATGTCACTAATTTTTAAAATAATTTTCATGTATATTTTAAATAAGTTTGTTAATCGTTGTTTGAATGGTGGTTATTAAAAATTAAGATTAAAATGAAAATTCGTATTAAAAATTTAAAATTATGGCATTTAATGTATCAACAATATTAAATATAATATCTTTTGATAAAAGTATATTTAGTAATCCCTAACTGGAAACTTACATCTATCTATTTTTTATGATAAAAAAAACTATATCTATGTTTGATGATAAAAAAAAAAAACCTACATCTATTTTTAATGGTTGTTAATCCAATTTAGGAGCTGCCTCAAAAAAAAAAATCCAATGTTAGGAGCTTTTATTATTATGATGATAATGATGATTAAATGTTAGGACTTAGGAGGTATTTCTTGTCTGCATTGGATGATTGCCTATGACAAATTTGATTAAAAATAAATGTATTATTTGTTGACTTCTTTCATTTTTGTTTGTTTGTTATTATTTGTTGACTTTAAAATAAAAGATAATAAATAAAATAAAATAAAAATTAATATTTTAATTTATAATGAATGTATAAAATAATCAAAGGTTGAATAAAATTATAAAGGTAAAGATATAATTTAAATAATAATTAATATTATTTTAAGGTTTTAAATGAATTGAAAAATAGCAAATAAAATGAAAGGAGGATTAATCACGTCTCTTCAAACGTGGAAATGTTAACCTAATCTCTATGCTTGTGCTTTGCACTTTGGAAGGCTTTTAATTGCCCGTCCTGCTCACTCCAGCAGAAAAATTTGACATTTATTTTTCATTACAGACACATACGTTTTTTTTTTTGCTTAGTATTTTTATTTAAAAATAATTCAAGAATGAGATGTATATTTTTAAGATAGCGTGGATCAAGAAATTACACTATGTTCGAAATATTTGTGTTTTTTTAAGAAAAAATAACCTTTTTAATTAAAATAATAACAAAAGAGAATTATATTCTACTTTTAATGAAAAGCAAAACCTTAAAAAGAATATATAAATTTAGTGCTTATTTTGAAAGTCAGAAAATAATTTTTTTAAAAAGTCCTAAAAAGCCTATATCATAAAAAACTTAAGCTCAACCAAATGCACATGTAATTTTGATTGACATGATATTATAAAATGGCCCCAATTGAAGTCAATGCTTTTAATATTTTTCTTAATTATTAGATAAAGTAAGTATAAATATTGTTTTAAAGATATTGAACATCTACTCATTTTTATTTTTGATTTGCCAAACGTTTTTTCTTAAAAAAATTTGTTTTCTAAATAAATAAGGTATATCTACCCTTGATTTAGTTTAAAATTATAATTTTAAATCATTAAAATTTAAAGCAGCGTTTTCTATAATTGGTGATTATTAAGAAGATTCTTTAAGAGAATATAGCAAAACTCTTTGAAAAGAACACCGTATCAAAAGACAAGTTTTCCTTCATCTTGATTTTAAGAAATATTGAAGGCGATTTTTTTTATAAGATGTGGTCTTAAAGCTTCATACACTGGATAACTATATGATTTGACGTAAGCTTGCTCATCTAAGTAACTTTTATCCAAAATAATTTTCATATTTGCAATAATTGAGCATGCACGATAGTACGCAAACGGAAAGGATTGGGTTATATATCGTATGTATGTGACATAAAGAAGAAAAATGAAAACGATAATAACGATATAGATTTTTTATTCTATTTTTATTTGAATAAAGTAAAAGTAATGCCGACTTTTCAAATATATATTCAGGATCTAAGTAGGCGAAATTAAACACGAAAATTATACATTGAATTGAATAAAAATCTAAAATCATACTCGTTCAATTCACCATGATTTGATGCAAATGTATGTTTTCTTTCTACCTCTCTTTTTGCCTGAATATGAAATCGATCACTCCAAGCTTTTTCTCCCTCACTTTTTATCATTATGAATGGATGCATGAGTTAGTGATTGATGCCTCTTCTAGTGTGTGGGGAGTCCATGTCCTCTCCTCCCTCTTCCTAATTTCTTTTTTTCGTAAATTACTATCATTGTTGTTTTGAATATTGTTTTTCTTGAGCTTGATCCCCTCAATCAACGAAGAATTCAGCTTTAGTTCTCTCCGTACTTGAACAATTTTCAGATCAGTATATTCTTTAGTACTGATATAAAGGTATTCATAGTCAATGTTGCGTTAGGCCAGGGAACCCAAAACTCAAAAGGAGAGAGAGTAACATATATTAATTAATGGGTTAATCGAGAAATCATAATAAGCTTGACAATTGACAGTCACCACATGTTTTAATTTCAAATCTTAAAGTAACGAGTACGTATATATTTTTCCACTCATATCATACTTAATTATTTTTTTAACATATTAGATTTTTTTCACTCTTGAAAGAAAAAAAACACAATGTTAAATTTCCAACATGACATGGATCACGGGTTTGTTTTGCTGACAATGTAAAAGGTAGTGACTAGTGAGTGGATAGACCGTTAATCTAGAAAGAAAAAAGTACTGCATGCATGTGCAAGCACAGATGCATATATTAAGTCGATCATCAATATATTCCATATTTTTATTTGATATTCAATTAACTTATCTCTTATTGGATTGATTTATTTTAAATAAAACAATATTTTTAATTATGGTTATATTTTTAAGTCAGAAATCAAACTTTAAACCTTATTAAAAAGATTCAATATCAAATTATTTGTGCAAATGGTAAAACAATAGGATGATCTACACATAATGCAGAAATGTTAAATTCTATTGGAGGGTGGTTGGAAACAATTGATTGTCAGTGATTAGCATCTTGCTTGGAATTATGCCAAGAGTGATTGAGGCCTAATGATCCTGTTCTAATCAGAATGTTAATGGCTATGCCTAAGAAGATTAGAAAAAAGTAAAAGAAAGGGCCCACTGGGAGTCTTTGAATAATGATGGCCTAAAAGTATAATCCGAGACCAACTGATTGTTTCGACGGAAAGCATTACTTGGGTCAGCCTCAATGGATCTTGTCTTCTCGTTAATTGGATTCTTGACAACATTTTTCCTCCAGTTGGGCCCTCATGCTATCATTTCCCACATGCTAAAGCCTAAAGGATTCAACTTTTCTGAAAAGATATATGTGTTTTTATATATGGAAATTAAATATTGAAAGGGGAATAAAAAGTAAAACAAGTCCATGAACATACACCCCATTTCGGAGTGAATGAGGCAAAGGAAAAGAGATATAAAAAAAATCATATGATGAAAAATAGAGAAAAAGAAATGGAAGGAGAGATATATTAATATGTTGTAATATGATTGTTAGATAATTTTGTCCATTAAAAATTTATTTGATTCATTAAAATTATGATACTAGACATGAAAAAAATAACAGAGAACAACAAAATAAGTTAAAAGATTATTTTTTTATCTTGTACATCATCTTGTGAAAATATAAAATATAAGTAAAATAATATAATAGTTACTATAATACCTAATATTAATTATCTTAATACAATTTATATTAAATTTAATGTGTTTACCTAAATAAAGAAAGATTAGAATAAAAAAACATAGTGTTTTCTTTTTTAAAATGATTATGTTGGTTAGTTACTACTTATTATTTTTTGGTTATTAAAGAGATAAAAATAGAAATATATATGTCTTTTTAATATTTTGTATCTAACATAAAATGTTATACTATGAGTAGCAAAAATTAGAGGATTTGTAGTGTTTCTTATCATTTTTCAAATCAAATGTAAAACAAAAATATTTATTTTATTTCAGTTAAGAGTTTAATTTTCAAGTTTGTATGAAAAAATAACTGTTAAAAAATATTAATTTTTTAAAATAAATTGGTTATCTTAAGAAGAAAAAGGAGATATAAAAGATAAAGTGGGTATATGTCAAACATTTCCGTTATTAAAAAGGCCACGATAATTTATTTTTGAAAGAAGGCGTCATTAATCGATTTGGGTACGAGAACTTGGTCTTGTCATTTCTAAAATAGACTTCTAACTTCTATCCATTCGCTAAGCACACCCTATCCACTGCATTTGCAAATGGCATGTCCCTAGTATTCAAATTTTGGGTCTTTTTATATATTGATTGATGTTGAATTTAGATTTAATTTATTATGAATGTAAATTATATGTTATCAATAATGATAAAGGTCGTTATTCTGATCATTATTGTTTTGATTTTTAAATACTTAAATGCTTAATTTAATAATGATACATAAAAAGTTTTTATATATCCACTATCCAATCTATTTCAAAATATTGGTTCATTAAATTTTTTACATGATAAAAAAAGTATTACATATTCATAACTTACAAAAAAAAAACAATTTCTAACTAATTCATCCTTTTGTTTTGATTCATGACATTTCTCATCTATTTCCTATTTCCTAGCTAGAAATACTAAAAAATAAGAATGAACTTAAAAAATATTAGTATTTATTATTTTATTAAATAATAAATAAAACAAAACAAAAGATCTTTACTAGAAATTAAACAACTTTTGTTTTAATCAGATGAAGTAATATGAGATGTTTGCAAATCTATTTATTTTCACATTTTCTTACAAAAAGTCTTTTTTGGTATAATACAAGATATTATAAATTTTCCTGACTAGAAGGAGTTACTGAGAGATAAACTTCTAATACTAATTAACAAGGATGACAATTTGCAGTAAAAAAAAATGATAATTTTGCTTCTAATTTAGAATATTCCAGTCATAAACAGAGGTGTCAATTCTGTCAATTAAAGCAAGTTTTTGTATAATAAGAATGACAAAATCCCATCATACACACACAAAGTCTAGGATAGTAGGATTGGGGGATATAGAGATGGAAGAATAATGAGAAATGGGAAAAAGAAGTAAAAGATTTTCTCCGCTCTATCCTCGTGCATTTAGATGTTATTTTCTGTTTATGTTTCTTATGTTGAACTAAACCAAATATCAAAATATATATCTTATATATAACGAGTAACATGTATCTAGCATGATCGATCTTTTATTAAACTATGAAATACACAAAAAACCATGAATCCAAATTTTAGTATAACTTCTTTTAAGATATTAATTATACCATACTCAATTTATGTCTTAAAGTATTTGTTTTGACTGAAATGTCTTCAAGTATATTCATTGAATACTTTTTATTAAAAAATTCAAAGATGCTATAAGAGTATACTAATATAATACAACTCTTGAGAAGAATAATAATAATAATTTGATATCTAATCAAAATTCAAAATGCATGCATTCATGCAATCTACGTATATGATCATTAGTGTTTGATTTGTGAATGAAGAGAGGTCATGTGATGATGGCCTAAGAGCAAAGAGTTTTTGTGGTGATGCCTTTGTGTTGTGGGGCGTCTATCACGTGCCGCTCATACCTACCAAATACTTACCATCTTCATCTTCTGTGGTGGGGTCCATCATTCGGTGGCCCCTCCCCTCAGGTCACAATCAGCATTCAGAAATAGCATTTTAGTTTTTTTTCTTCTCCTTTTTCTTGGATAGGTGACTGCGGGTGACATTATACTTCCCCAAACGGTTGGACCCTATATGGAATTCGTACTTTTGATATCACTGGATAATAATCCTATCTTGTCCTCTTTTATTAACATGTCCAGTAAAGTTAAAAAAACAATTTAACTTCAATGTTAAAGTAAAATTTAAACTCTTAAAAATGTCAGATATAACACTGTCTAAGACTCTTGGCAAAAATCTTGATTTCCTTTTTCAAAATAGTTATTTGAATGCGCCCACTTTTTAAGACTAGCATTTATGACTAAAATAAAATTATTGAGCAAGATTAAAATATTAACAACGCAAATTACTATAATAAATGGTTTTTTTACATAAATATCTTTTATTAAAAGAATTAGAATGTACTCGCCAATTATATAATATAAGTATTTATGCGAGATATGATACCAATAAAATATAGATATTATTTTAAAAAATTATCAATATTATCTTGATTCTTTAAAGTGATAAGTATTTTGAAACAAATTAAAACACCCAAAATGTGACAGATAAGATGATGCGAAATGAGTAATATTTATGATATAGCACGCCATGCTGCAAATGAAGGTAATACTATATATCTTAATTGGTGCTATCTCTCTCAAATTTGTCTTGGCTGCCCAACACGCTTTCTCTATATATACTTACACCCCAAATAAATAAAAGAAAAAATAAAGTAAAAATTGAGACCTCGAACTATTTTCCCTTTAATCCAACAAAATTAAATCAACAATAAGAGGAAAAATAAAAGCAAGAGAATAAGAAATAAAGACTTCACCAATCACCACCATAGTGTTTGATCTCAAAGTCCTTTACTATGACTACACTAAATTTGTCTGAATTTAATTTCCAAATGACTCTTTTTTTTCCTTTTTCTTTTTTGTTTAAAGTTGGCTAAAGCCCATCAAATGATGACTACTTATACCATCGACTAATTAAAGAGTAAAAACTTGATTTGGACACATACTTTTACAATAAAATAAAACCATTTTATTTCTTTAATTTGGCTGATAATTTAACCGTTATTTTGATGCAATGACAATTGATCCCTATTCCTCTCTTGATATGTGTTATCACAATGAGACCTAGAGGTTCGATCATTAGGGAAAAGGGTGTAGGTTGGTCAGTAGGAAAGGTTGTGGCGTGACTTGTATTCATGTTTTCATACACAAGCACATGCAGGGTTGATAAACCATTGTGCACTAGTACACAAAATATGTCCTTATGCAGGGTAAGCTCACTTTATTGTACATATTCATTTAGTTACTATATATATTACTATACATAATAATTAAAACATTGACCTTGGTTGAACATGTGTCATTTTTCCATAAAACTTTTCCTCACACAAAGCTCTTCTTCTCTTTCACGTTTTTGTTTAGTCATTCCACTCCTTTTTAGCTTTCCCTCCCACCTTAGATTTCTATAATAGTGTATATACTACTAAATATTACAAAATTAGTTTTTTCCAGTGTTTCACCTTTTTATATTACTATTTATAATATTATATTATTATACTGTCGTTATAATTTATTATTATATAATAGAAAAATATAGAAATTAGTTTTAAAATATTACATTTTTATAAATTATTTTCATGTAAACTGTAATGATAGGTTTGGTATGAAAAAATGATTTCTGTTTTTATATTTTAAATAAATACAAAAATAGTATATTTTTTTTTATTTTTATACTGCTTCTCTTAAAAAATATTAAGAAATGATAAAAAATAATGTATATCATTTTTCTATAAATATTTTTAATTAAGAAATAAACAAACAGTAAATGATGCCTTTTATAATATTATAAAAATAAAAATAAACCCCTTTTCTTTTATACAAACCAAACATGTCCTAAGATTTTTATTTATTTGCACGGTGTTATAGATAATTGCTAATACAAAACAAAAAGGTAACATTGATTCTTAATCTGTTTCTAAGATAATAGTTCAAGATGGGAACCTTCCACGAAATAGCAGAGGACACATGGATGGGACACTTTAGGGACAAATTTTCAGCAGAGAAATTGCATACAATAGATCTCACTCAGCATAGTTAAAGACAATAGATAATAACACCCTGAACTATTCTATATTGGGAATATAATGTATAATCAAATTAACAGTGAAGTACAGGGCAAAGTGCAAATGCATTATTGGAGATAGAAACTAGTAACAGATATTACAAAAAGAAAAACAAAGATATAACTGTATGTTTGAGACTTTGAGTAATGGTTTGTAAAATTGCTTTTTTGAATAAAATTGATTTTAAAATAAAATGATTTATTAATATTTTTCAAGTTTGATGTAAACCATAGTTTTTTTTATCAACTGATGTAAAACATAGTATAATTTATTAATACAAAAGTTATTTTTTAATCACTTGACACTACATGAGATTTGCAAAATCGATCAATTTCCTCTCGCCACATATATAATGAAGTCCCAACTTGCATTTAGTTTGAAGTTGAACTCCTGGCATTCTTTAAATTGATTGAATCTTTTATGGTCCAGACAAAATCAAACCCTCATCATTTGTACTTGTGAACGACCTCGAGAGTGAGAAAACAAAGGCATGGACAAGAGAGAAATGGGGCGAAGATATTTATTCTGAAGAGGGACATAAAAAATTGGATTGTGGGAAGAAGGAGATGACATATCATCTATCTTACAAGAGTTGGCTAGGAAGTTATAACTTACAAGAGTGTCAGAAGTGTTTTGTGGCTCAAACCAAAAGAAAGAAAAAGGTAGGAAGCATTAATAATAATACAGAGAGGACCATCTATCTAAGCACAGGCACCCTTATTTTCTCTAAGTTTTGTTCTCATAATAAATATCAAGGAAAGAGATTAATTTTTGACTTTGCATTTTCATATTTTTTCTAGAATGCAATCTTTTACTTGATGGTCGAGTGAGAGAGGAGTTTAGGGAAAAAAAGTTGATAGAATAATTTTATTGCAACAATTTGTTGAGGGCTGCTTGAGATGTACAATTAAGCTATTAATGTTGACATTAAATAAATGTAAATACAGTTAGGTAGTTTTTTGGTCTCTTTCAACGTAAAAAAGTGTATCTGCTTTTGGCAAAGAGAAAGGATTGTAAGGCTAGTACGCACTTCCTGGGTTATTATCAGAGGCCTGCCTACCTGCGGCCACAAACATCATTTTTGCCCTGTCTTCATCATTAACAACCACTTTGCACATATTGGCTTAAAACCATGGTCCTCCCAATCCAACGGCTTTTCTGGTTTTTCTTATAATATTAATTAAGACAGTTACTTTAATTGTAAAATATTTTTGAATTTGAACCAAAATAAGGAATCATTTATAGGGTATGATCATTGAAAGCTATCTTAATGAATATTCACATTTATAGAGTTTTTTAATCTGTGATAGTGAAAGATAGGTATAAGGAGGTTTATAATAACTCATTTACACTTCCTATTTAACTAAGTAAATCAGACCTCTTATGATTGTATTTTTACATAAAAACATAAAAGAATGTATTTTTACATAGGATTCTACCAAAGACATTTAACATATGAACGTTCCCCTGATAAGTGAATGGAACTTGTAGGCGTTTTTTTAGTTAATCTTCCTTAAAATATGATTTTCTTTTATTTTATATCATGTTCGAAGTTACACGTTGATGGTGGTTTGAAAAACTCTCTGCAAATCACAAAACCATGAGAAAAAATTGACATCGTTTTGCTTCTTGTTCGACCATGTATATCTATTCCTGGTAAAACGATGGGTGAATGCTCTATTTGATACTTTAAAGAGAAAGAGATAAAAAAATAGAAAATAAAATATAATAGATTATATTAAAAAATATAAGGAATATTAATAAATTATTCATAATATATAATGAATTTTAAAAAATATAGTGAGATAAAGAAGATAATTTTTAAAAAAAATATGAATATTAATAAAATATTTTTAATAAATAAGTATCCATATATAATTACTATACGTAATGTTAGTATTAGGGAATCTTACAAAGTGAGAGCCTTTTTTCATTTTTCTAGTTGAGATAATTGAAAAATAAAGCCCAGCCGTACCGAGATAATCCGTACAACACAGGTACTGGCCCATTATCTTTATTTTCTTTTATGAAAAACCTAATTTCTTAAGAATTTATGAGTCTAATACTTTAACTGTAATGACTGTAACAATTGTTAGTCTTATTTTTTTTTTCTTTTTTTCTTTTATTGTAATCCTTCACCACAACTTGGTCTTCCTTTTGAGACTTTGATTAAAAAACAACCTAATTAAGTGGACTAGTTTAAGCAAATAAAGTTCTTCAAACATTATTTTTTTCTTAAAAAGAAATTCAAATTTCAAAGAAATAAAATAGACATAATTTAGAAATTATGTACTTTACTGAAATTTTGCACCATCCACTGCAAATAATTTTCAGCCAGGAATAAGAGAGGGTATAGGAGGAGGCAGGGTGAGATGAAAGGAGAAGCATGAGTGTAGAACATAAAGGAACTTGCTTTCATGGACATATATAGAACTTCTCTCCCAGGGTATATTAATTATTTAGAAACCTCTGCGAGGAAAACTTCAAACCTTTGTACAATTTTCTACCATGAAATCAATCTTCATGGAAACAAGGTTAGAGTCACATAATTGACATCACAACAGGTTGTTCCAACAAACCCACAAAAAAAAAAAGAAAAAAAAGAATGAGATGGATCTTAAAAATAGCTAATGAAGATCAAGAATATTAATGAGAGGACGAAGGCCAATGAAAATGGCAATGACGAAGGGAGAAAAAAGAAGCAAAAAGTGGTGTGCTTCATCTTGGCCATCCTCTTCAGTCAGAACCGTCCATCATATATAAATAAATAAACCTCGTCCCTTGTTGTTGTTGATGTTTTTTGTTCATCTTAACGAGGATGTTAGAGACCTGAAGACATCTTCATCACAAGGAATTGTGAGGCCCATTTCGTGATCGTATCCAAATTCTTCTTCGGCTTGTCGAAGGAGTGATTGGAACTGAGGGTGAGCCAAGAAGGAGATTGGCACAATATACCTAGTTCGGTTTTCGCCAACATAAACAGCAAAGTGCCCTTTTGGGACATCAACTGGGTGCCCATCATCATCGTACCCGTTTTTCTTTCCTAGGCTTGAACACCTCTTTAAGATTTGCTTCAAAACTGCGTGTTGGGGAAGCTTGTTTGATTTTCTAATGGCCATTTTAATTTGAGGTTGAGTTGAGTTGAGAGATGGATGAGGAGCTAGGGGGTATTTATGGAGAGAGGGTGGTGTCGGGCACAAGGCAAATTAAAGGACAGACCACGGGTGTTTTGGGGTTTGTGTATTTTGTGCAAGGACATGGTGGGAGCCAAACCCATTGGCTATACTATTCTATGTTGGTCCTCCTCACGGCAACATGGTCCACAGTTTCACTCTAATACACCTTCCTATCTGTCTGCTTTCAACCTAGCTTGTTAATTCACCCAACTCATTTTCTTTGTTTCTTTCATCATTTCCTTCCTTCCAAAATATTATTATTATTATTAGGACTGTTTGTTAGTGTTTTTAGGACATTGATTGTTTTTTTAAATATTTATTATAAAAATCATGGAAAAGTGTAAAAATAATCAAGAAACAATACAATGTATCTCAATAAAAAAAATCTTTCTCCTTCTCATTAGCTTTTGCCTTATACAATGTGTCTTCTCTTTTTTGACTCGATTTTTTGATAACATAGTATATATGATGATATGATCGTTCAATTTTAATTTTGTTTTAACAAATCTTCTATTCTACGTAGACTTCTTTTCATATATAGCATAAGTTAATAATGAATTCCCACATGAATAAACAGTTGTTGTTTTCTCTTTTCTCTGCCTAATTGTAAAGTGATAAAATTAACAATCATGAAAAAGTACTATTACTTTTAAACTGTACGTACGTCACTTTTTAAGAAGATGGAAACAGATAGTAATTTCAATTCCGTAAGGCTTCTGAAATCTATCTGGTTCAAAAAACATGTGGCTTATATAGTCTCTCCCGAATTTGGTAAATAAATATGAAACCTTTTATTTTGATTTGCACATGCATATCCCTCGTAAGTAAGACTTTGGATTTTATATATTTTGGTGCTGCTAATAACACCAAACTTACGTAAACACAATTAATTTGTTATCTTAAGAGTGCAGATGATATATATGCGAGTGTATGAAGAAGTGACTTGAATGAATTTTTCTATGAACCTCTATGGAATCATGGGCACGTACAAGCTGGTCCTGGTGATGGTTTGGCCTTTCTGATTGTTCGGCTTGTGATACTGACGAGTGAGTGAGGACTGATAAGTGATAAGTGACTCATGAAACAGAAACCCATGTGTCTGTTGCAGTGATATTTATTTATACTTCACCGGTTTTAATTTGGCCTCAGTATCATTACTCTACCTTCAGCAAAAAATTAAAAATAGCCTACACACTCACGTCCTTTTCTCGCCCATTTCATCGAAATCGCATGACCACCACTGATTAGGTATTTTTGGATAAATAGCTTAATGTAGTAGTATATACCTAATATAAATTTTTATCACACGAATGTGAATTTGATCGTAAAATTTATTTTATCAAAATAATTATGAATGGTGATATATATGAACACTAGTATTTTGCAAATACTCGATCATATATCATCTATCACTTTTTAAATCTTTTTTTTTTCTTCAATCACATTATATATATATATATATATATATATATATATATATATATATATATATATATATATATATAACTTATACTTCCTATACTTCTCTGTTTTTATCTCCTTGGTCGTAGAAGAACATGGAGTCGTGCAGTCCATATGCAACATTTTCATAATTTATTTTTAATTAATTTCAATTCCGTAAAAATTCTATTCTTTGCAAACATCACAATGCAAAATATTCACAAAAAAAAATCACAATGCAAAATAGTACGTATGTGCGTCACACTTGAGTATCGTGACTCATGAGTGCCGAACTATACATACAAGTTGTCTGCTGATTTCAGAATTCCTAACTACAATAATGTGGATGTATACGAGAATTGGATAGATTAAAACCCCAGAGTGTTATAAAGTGTAATTAATTGAAATAACAGAACTGTCACAGAAAGCTAGTGAAGAAGGATAACACATTCAGTTCAGTTTAATTAAACCAATGAGATCTGGGAGCTGGTTTAAAATTTTCTTAGTCTTGTCAGCGAGAGAGGAAAAATTGTATGCATGCTTCATCACCTTCCAATTTCATGCACAAATATTTGATTAAAATAGTTATTCGACTGTATCCATTAATTAATCCCAATCTGGCTATCTAGCTATTGTGATTTATTAAAATACAAATTAATTTAGAACAAATCATCATGCATAATCAGCAAGCTAAGCTGTCTGATGTGAACCTAAAGTTGTCATGCTCAACAACGTGGTTGGTTAGTTCTTTTCATAGAAGACATTCGTATTTATTAGTCGAAAAACTATACAAGGATAGGCTCAATGTATATATATATATATATATATATATATATATATATATATATATATATATATATATATATATATATATATATATATATATATATATATAATAACAATAAAGTAATTGAAAACTCAAATAGTGTGAATGATTTGGCATCAATTCCAACATTATAGTTCAATGTTCAATCCATTGACAGAGATATGCTTGTATAGTATTTAGATTCCCATGGAACATGTAACATATGATATATAGGAGTTGATGGTTCGGCTTGGCCTTGGCCAAGTACTTGGACACAATGGTTAGTGCACTTAGAAATCAGTGTCTCAACAATGCAGGGCTTCCCATGTGGTCCTGCCTAAACCATGACCTCTAAATAGCATATAAGTATAATAAGACATAAATTATATTCAATGCGCACCACTATTTAGGTTTAACCTGCTTCGTTACATTAGCATGTTTTCTATGCCCACAATAATTAATAAATTGATCCTATTTATATTAATTCAGTGATTCGTATACGGGAGTGTCCGGCATTTTAGTGATCTGTTTTGCACTTTAATTGTGTCCCTCTGAATGCCAAACTCCTTGCTAGCTAATAATTAGTAGGACATATATAACATGGTTTCACAAGCACATGTTCAAGTGCCTAACTCAAAATTGTAAATTAGCCTAGCCTAGCCTAGCCTAGTTTAATTGAATTCTATGGTTTCATTTTTTCACCACTCATATATATAGTGCTTTTATTTATGTCCTTATGAAAATGGACCACAGTTCGAAGAAGAAAGTGAGGAATTTAATGGATTTGCTATACTGTATAGAGAAATTTCACAAAGGCTAATCATGGCAATAGATGTGATGAAAAAAGTAAGGTGGAGAAAAAAGAGAGGAAAAATTGGATAGCTGTGTCGGTTTGTTTATTTGTAAGGATATTAGTACGTACAACCATTTGAAATGTAATAATGCACATATATTACAGTGTAGTGTAAGGTAAGGTGTACATGGGAAACCAGATAAACGGATGTCGACTTCCTGGGACAGACTCTTTCATGTTCTGTGAATGAGATCAATTGGAGAAAGAGATGGAATTAAAATTAAGGAGAGGGAGAGAGTTGAAATATATTAAGGCCCACCATTTTCACCAAAATGCGGTGCTCTGAGGAGCAAATCAAAGAAGGGGATGTTCTTTTAAGTTGATGGGGACTTAACCTTTACTTTGGCACATGAAGGCCATGTTACTCTTGCCCCCAAAATCCACTTGTGAGATCATTCCAACCACTTGAAAACGCCCATCTTTACTCACTCACTCGATCGCCTAATTTAACCTTCTTCCAATGGAACAAAACGTCACAACTCACTAGCCACAACAACACATTTATTTGTTTCTTTTGGAATCACAACTTAGTGCATGTTCTGTAAAATTGTAAATTCTTCTGAGTTGCCTTCGAATGCATCTAAGAAACTTGTGTAATATTCTGATCCTTTATCATTTTTAGGAGTATCATTATTTTTTTTTTTTTTTGGGTACCTTGTTGCCACCGAGACTAATACTTAAAGGTAGATATTGTTAACTTTCAACTACATTTTTTCTACATACAACAAGAGCTAAATTGAACTGTTAACCACTTGCTTAGGAGATTTAAGTCTATCACTACTTGGATCATCCACTTGCTGGTTCTAACAGTATGAATATTATACTATGATTTTTATTTTAAAAGAATTATTCTTGGAAAAAAGATGCCAGTTATGTATATGTCAATTCTATGATAAGACTCTCGTTTGTTCCGACTATTGTAAGAGTCTTATCATATCCAATTAACGAAAGCTTGTGTCTAAATTAAGCAGCAAACATTAAATTTTCGTTGAGTGCGTTCTTGTTCTTGTTCTAATTTATAACAAAAAAATATTTATTACGTATACATATAATGGATTGAATTGTCCTCAATAGCTGGCACAACAAAAGCAAAAACCTATGTCCATGACCAGGGCAGTGCGAATTGGGGCCCAAATGGCAATTTTTCCATAAATTATTATTTTGTACTAAGCGACGTACCAAAGGGCCATTCCTTGGCTAGCATGTCATGCATTACGTTGTTGTACCAATGTACCTGCTAACTACTTGGTAATTTTTGGTCTGCTCGTTGTACCTGCTCAAGAGAACATCACTGTAGGAGCCTCACTTAGATTAGAATTACAAAACCCACCAAAATAAAACAGCTGGAAGTTGGATTTTCCCATTAACGGCAAGCCCTAAGGTCTACTACTAGCTACCATATTACCCACCCAAACCCACTCAGGAATGTATATGTAATGCCAGCCTTTAAATGGACTGTACTCTCCCTCACCATGCTACTTCAATACATTAATTTAATACCAATTCAAAAGAGAAAGTATACTGTTTCTTTTTTTCCTAGAGCTGAAAAGTATGTTGTTTTCATGATGCACATTGCACACTTGTTTACCACCTCAATTACTGATTTTTTTCACTCTTTAGCCTATGCAATTCCGTACACCTTTTGTGCCTTCCAAATGTTAGGGATGATAGCAAGTAGGGTTTGGGTAGGCTATTTTGGAACTTGTTCTCATGTGCATTTTAGAAAATACTTATATCCAACTCAAGTCCACACGTATCATTTATAACATGAAAAAACCTCATGTGCATTTATAACATCTATCTAATAAAATATTTCAATTAATTTTTAATTTTTTTATTAACTATTTTAATTAAATTTTAACTTTTTTATTAGTCGAAAAACTTATTTGACTGTTTGATAAATAATTTTAATAATTTCTAGTATTTTTTTAAAACATTACTTAAAGTAACATTTTTTAAAATACTAAATTCTAGCTTCTATAGCTAGTTTTTTTTTCTTATCTTTTTTTTCTTAATATATTTATCAAATTTTTTAGTTATCTTTTTTAAATAAATAATAATTTATTGCTTTCATCTTATTTTTCACTTTTAAACTAATTTTACCAAACTTTTATAATTTAATAAACACACTTTTCAACCACTTTAACAACCAATAAGATTTAAGCCAAGCCTATGAATAGTATACAAGTTCTTATTTGACAAAGACTATTAATAAATGCTTAATTACATTACTTATTTAAACATGTCTTTAACCGCTGTCAACAATGGTATTTCTAAATTTGATAGCTATATTGAATATATATTATCAGAAATAAAAAAGGACATCTTTCAATATTTTATGATTAAATCATACACATTTGGCTGCTTATGTTTATTGGCAAAAGGTACAGTGCTCTTAGATTACAACACCGCCCAAAAAAAAATGAAATAAGTTACAATACAGCTGAAGAAACAACTAGCTGATCAGAAGCATATAACCATCCCATTCTTCTGCTCTCTCAGTAATTAGAAAATAAACGTCAGATCCTAATTGTACACCTACTGGTCAGAAGAAGATTTAAACTGCTGATGCTGTCCATCTATCAAGCTTATCTGTCGTCTGAGTTTAGCAATATGAGCTTGACCTTAACCCATCGGAAGCATAAAATAACTGTCAATTGGAACACAGTTTTCTTACAAGATTGAGAGATGATAGAACATTCAAAGCCTTCAAGAATAACACACATTCGCAATTTAACTAACAAGAAAATAAGATCAACCACCTCTCTCAGCTCCTCGTAATTTACAAGCATAATGGGGATACACAAGTTAACACGAACCCACACAATCAATAACTTATCAAGGAAATATAATGAAAAGGAATAATACAGACTTCAGTATACTGACAAGGGTCAGTGATTTGGATGAAAAGAACTTCATCTACTGCGTGCTCTCAAATTAAAAAGTAAAGCATAAATGTCAGAATTGTATACTTTAGTCATGTCATTTCTTTTTATTATTAATATATAATTGCATTATGATGTGCCACATAGAACATGATTAGAACATATAGAACCCACGATATATTGATGATAATGGATGCTTTAATTAAATCCTTTAATGATGAACAAGCAGAAGTAATACAACATGACGGCTATTAAATAAAAGAAAAATGTTAATCAACATACACAACATCTTATCTGTCTTCCCTCTCCCCTTCCCCTCCCTTTCCACTGATTCCCCTTTCTTTAGAAGTTGAATAAATCATTTACTTACAAACCAGAATCCTTACATGCACATATCAGTACACCCAACAATGTAAATTAAGAAAATGCCTCTGCATTCTGTTCTAATAATTCAAAGGCATAGTTATTTCGAGTTCGACTAATCAGCAAAAAAAGGCCATAAACATCATAGAAACAAAACTAAACTCCCGAGCATAGAACAGTAGTCTCAGTATATTGACAGATGAGTCCCAAGTATATGTTCTGAAGTGCAGAAAATTTGAAGAAAAAGAAATCTCCAACAATCCTTATATATTTCATTTTCAATAAAACATTAACCCAGCATCAAGATTACAAATCTTGATGGTATTGCTATCACATTTCTCGATAAAGAAACTATCCAGCGCATCTATAATCTATATTGCTAGGGTGGTAACTACAAACAGCCAAATAGGTGATCATATATGATACATTCTTTTCTATTTTCTAAAGATGCAAGCATATGCTTGCTGTCATGGCTCATTCAGATTCATTAAATATACCATCAAGGCATCACCAATTAACAATATCTTTCACATCCACAAATATTATATACTTTTAAATATGATAAAAGTATTGCCATAAATACCTGCACTTATTGATGACACATAGAAATTCAGTTTCCATTTTGCCTACCCAGAGTATTTTTGAGCATATTTTGAACCTCTATACTGAATCAAGAAATCAACAGAGGCTCAATAACCAGCTACTAAATCCAAAGTAAGCAGTACCCAACAACTCACAAGTTCAAAGGCTTGTCACAAACATCACTGGAAATAAAGTGTGATGGCAACTTCAAATTCCCCCCATCCTGACTCTGACAATTCAAAAGGCGGCGACTCCACCACACGTGTGGGATTATTGAAACTAGAATGCAGCTGAAAAACAGCATGCTTTATTATCGTCCCAAGATCCTCATTGGTTGCTCCACGAACATTTACTGTCCATTTATGCGACTGATACCTTGCATAACATAAATGTCCACTTTCTTACTCTCTATTTTTTTATTATTTAAAAAAAAACATTTTAGTGACTTCAAGCTAAACGTTAGGCCAATTGGTGGCAATGTAGGATACTTACTCGCTAGCCTTTTTGCCAAGCCAAATTGCTATGTTCCCATACACTATTGGAATGCTTATTTCCACATCTTTGAGTTTCTTACCTAAGTTCTACACAAAACCCAACCCAGAAATGGTTATTATACTTGTACACCAATCAACACAAAGAACCTACTTTAGTAAAACATATAGAGGAATTTGTTTTCACATTGTACGACATTCTAAAATCATATTTGAAATCCTTGTAGTGCAGGATGGATGAGGGTTCCAAATCAAAGTTTCGAATTTGAATCAATAGCGGAAACAAGCTGCAATCTTTACACACTCCCAAAAGCGCAGGGTTTGGGGGAAATCATTATTTTGGGGTTTTATCAGAATTTTTTGAATCGAAACAAACAAAGTTACCTTCTTATCGTTGTCTTCGGATTTGCCCATTTTGGTTCGCTGTGATTTAGGGGTAGGACCACTAAATTCAGGCTGTTCTTGACGGTGCTTTATCGAACATGAGCTTTTGGTCTTATCATATCAATCAACGACCTCCTCGTCTCAAAGATAGAAGCTGAATCTGAGCATCAAGTTCTAGCTAGGGTTTGTGTGTGTCTGTCAAAATTACGCTGCACAGTTCATGGCTTTTACGACGTCGTTTCTTAACTCTCTCTGATCCATCATCACTTAGCGAGCCCAACCCAAAACCCAAGTGGGCATTTTTGAATGGGCCAGCTGAAGCCTGAAAAGACTTGGTGTTCTTTAGTTTTTTTTTTTTTTTTTCCTGGTAAAATTTTTAAGTTTTAGTTTAAAAATTCAGAAAATTATTTTTAAAATATGAGAATGTATATAAACTACAAAATTTTCAATAAATCCTTGGTGATTTTTCTTTCTTTCAATAAACCAACTCCATGCCCCAACATTAAGAATTGGAAGTCTTTTTTATTTTTTTTAAAGGGTTTACTATAAAGAAGTGATGCATAGGTTAATCACTTGTAATACAATATCATTCCTTCGTCTCTTTTGTTTTTTTATCCCAGTTTTGAATACTCACTACACAAAAGCCATGAATGCATATTCCTTTTGAGAGATTTCAAGGATTTGGTTTACAGGGAATAATCTCCCAAACAAGTATTACAGTTGAATCTAGATTGGAAAAAATGTTAATCATTACAGGTGCCTATAATTTTTTTTATTACAGGACACAAATCCTTGATAACTCATACCAGTAACATGACCTTGTATAATCAATGTGAGTTTTGTAGTAGTAATGTAATACAGTATTTAGCAATAATCTTGGCCGGCTTCAAGACTTTCTTTTCGATTCCAGTTCTTAGTAGGCAATTAATTCAGTGGTGAAGCAGGCTTCAAGTTCATTCAGAAATAATGAAGCAAAGAAGAAGAAAACAACTAGAAGCAATGACAAATTTACAATATCAAGTAAATAATAACAACAAATAAAAATCCAAATTTAGTTTAGTGATGTTCTTTTGTCAAATTAATGTCACATTCAGCAAAAAAACAAAAGTAAAATGTTACATTCAATATCAATAAGGTCAGGGATATCCTATCAGTGATAGGCTATCACTGTACTTTTCTTCAGCTCCAAGTTGAAAGCCAAAAGCAGAATTTTTTTGCCGTTTTTTTTATTATGTTATTATTCTAATGTAAGCCAGATGTGAGAGAGATTTCAATCAAGACTAGATTGTACCTATCCCTATTAATAATCATACCACTGGTCCTAATCCGAACACTTTCCACATCAAACAACATTTCCATGACATCTTTTATTGAAATATAATGTATGTATATCAGCCTGTGTTGAATTTACAGCAGTTATAAAGTGTATACCAACCATATTCTCATGTGGTCAAACATCACGGGCCGTTTGGAAAGGTGTATAAGCCAACAAACAACACATTCATAGAAATGTTGAGAGGATGTTAATTATTACGTGGAACTCAATTATAATTTTCTTCTGCTACTACGTTTGTCAGATTGCAATAATTAACTGAGCTCAAGAAGGATGTCTATTCCAAGTTTCTTATATACCCCACAATTCATAATGGTTATTTCTATTACTAAAAAAGCATTTAGAGAATACAGGCACTTAGCTGTTCAAAATTTCATAGCCTTATCTATTTTCTTAAAGGTAGGCGACTAGAGATCAATTTCCTGATCAGTGTAGTACACATGAGATGTCTCAAGCGTGTCTCGAACACAATAAACAAGCCAGCTATATAATGCTAAGCTTTAGGTATAGAACTGTACACATTCCTCTGGTTTCAAGTTTCAAGTGGGTACCATCTTGCTTGTTCAATACAAAATGTGTATGGGCTATTCAGCCACACATATAATTTCTTCGTCTTTGATGAAAGAAATCAAAGACAGTTCCATGTCTTCACGCCCGTGCGTGTCTCTAGCTAGATCCCATTTGTTGGATATCTCTTCACCAATTATTTCTGTACCTAATGGTTTTCCAAGACCATCATCTCTTATTAATCTATATATAGAGAGATAGTCATGACTGCAGTCACAAACAAGTCAAGTCCTTTGCAATTTTGAAACATAAAATATTTCCTACACAAGTCCATTCAAATTCTCTAGATCTGCAATGGGTTTCCGTTTGCCTAGTCTAATTAAAAGGCGCAGTGATGTTCCAAAAGGCTATCTTGTAGTATATGTGGGAGAAAACGAAAAGAATCGGTTTGTGATTCCTATATCATATTTGAACCAACCTTCAATCCAAGACCTGCTTAGTCAAGCTGAACAAGAATTTGGATTTGATCATCCAATATTGGGCGGCCTTACAATCCGTTGTAGAGAAGATGTCTTCCTATATATCACTTCTCGCTTTCATAGGTCATAGAAAAGAGTGAAATGTAGGTGGTCAATGACCAATCCAATGTTGTAGGAAGATATAGTTGAAAAACATTGTAAATTTTTTATCTTTATTTCTTGTACTTAGAGAATTGGAAAGAGATATATATGTACCCTAACAGTAACTTATAAACAGATTATTGCCAACCATTTATTTTCCAAAATTTTCGATGACCATTCATTTCATGTTGTTAGATGGATGCTTGTCAATTTATTTTTGGTAGACTGTAAGTATAATTGCAGGATCATAATTTTATTTGTGCACAAACCTGACTAGTGACTACATCTGGAGTCCAGTGTTGATGATCTGCATGCTTAAAGATTTTTGTTTATGAATTGCTTTTGTTAAAAGCACAGGAATTGAACTTTTTTCTTTTTTTCTTTCTAGACACACACATATATATAGTTTGATTCATGATCAAAATCCAACTTTTTGAAACAAGTTGGGAAATAATGTTAATAATTTGGATCATGGTCCATAATGAGAGATTCATAAATCTAAATATTTTTTTAAATCTTTGTATTGCAAATGTTAAGAAGTAACAAGTAACAAGTAATTTATTCATTTTATTGTAGTTGTTCCAATAAAGTCAAGAACGAACAGTTGCCTTAATATGACCTTGAACTCTTGAACTATTTAGCTTGGAGTGTCTTCTTTCTGTAATGTTTGATCAATAAATTTATGGGGGGAACACGTGGAGTTATATTTGAACAATAATTTGATTTCTTTTATATTCATAAAAGAAGTAATGCAACAAACGTGCTTCTCTGATTTTTGTCTTTTTGGATAATAACCACTTGTAACCTTACACTGTAAATTGTAAATTGCATAAGTGTGAGAGCATTTCCAAAATATAAGGGAGAAGTTTGATATTGATCAAGTATTAGAAAAGTTGAAGCTTTAAATAGAAAGTCTCACATTCACATTAAGAACTTTGTGATATGCCTTGTAGACTGGATGTCCCTCCAACCATGCAAGTCCACTATTACTCTAGAATAGTCTCTCTTGGGGAGATGCCTTACAATTTAAGCCTTGAAATTTTTGCACTTGTTATTGAAGTTTATGTGATCACTTACCAACATGCTTAAAGTTTTCTCTCCAGACACACAAACAAGAACTTTTAGTTACTCCAAACCTAAACAACAGGGGTATCTGCGAAGCATCCGTCAAATCAAGCAGTCTTTGCTACAAACTATCCTCTCAAAATACTTATCTGGTTGAAGTCTCTACTTACTAAATATCAGAGATCCATGTGATGGTGCTGCTTAATTAGGAAAACAGATGAGTCAATGGCCTAGGGAAATGAAGAATGATTTACAGGGATGATAGCATTGGAAGGTGCACCAAATTAACTTGAGATAATTATTCTGTGATGCTGAAAGCAGGAAGTCAAGAACTTAGTGTGCCAATTTGATAAGGAAACTGTTGTATATATTAGAATTCATTGAGATTTGGCAAAAGCAAAAAGTGTTTAAACAATGTCGTGTGTTGCACTTTAATTCAAGCAACAAGTTTCAACTTCCGATAGAATTATACAAGAGAACCAATTGGAAAATCTTTACAACAAAAAGAAAGTGCCTTCTGTACAAATTTGCCTCATCTAATCTAATCTACGTCTCCATTAGCATGATTTACAACTCATTCAAGCAAGAGGTGACGTTTAGGAACTCATCCTCCTGACATGGAATTGTGAGACCACCAGTTGGATGATCATATCCAAATTCTTCTTCTGCTTGACTTAATAATTCTTGAAATGAAGGTTGGTTCAAGTATGGTACTGGAATCACAAATCGCTTCATCTTATCTCCAACATAGACTGCAAGATAGCCTTTTGGTACTTCAACTCCCTTGGTGGCTGCTTGGGTTGTAGAAAATGAAGCCCGTCTAACAATACCTGCTATGCGGAAACCCATTGTTGTCTATTGCTCCACTCAACAAATATATTATACTGATGCCAAAGGACTTGTATGATAAAGAAATATTGGAATTCTTATACTTTAGGAATACAATGACTTGTGTTGCTTGAGTACCGAAGAAATATTGTATATATAGTTGCCAATTGCCTCTGCAATCCAAATACCACAATGAATGATATTTGGTGGGGCTAAGATGGAGTCCACCGAGAGACAAGGGATCACATGGTATTGTCTCAGAGATCTCTTTCAAGGATTAGGAAGTTAATTTGGGTAAATACCCCACCAACTTCTGAGATAATGGCTAACAACAGATTTACAGGTGAAACCTAATGCTTGTTCATTCATTATTCTATAGCTATTTCAACGGTCGACATGCTATAGACATGTCACATGTTTGTTTAGATGAGTGACAATGCTATTGATATATATCTACCATCCACCAACTAATCAGAGTGAGAGCAAGCAACCTGTAAGCCATGAGCTGTCTCGATTGGAATTGGAGGTAAGAAGAGAATCGATATTGAACACATGATCATGAGGCACTACGAACCACATTTTCTGTGTATGTCAAATTTTAAGCAACGTGAAGTTTGTGGTTCCCTCCACCCCAAATAAGTGTCAACATCATTGTTTTAGATTTTCTTTTACATAGATATGTGTTTTTCATTTCAAGTGGGCTTATCTGATGGCCTAATTTGCTCCAGAAGGTGGGGCCTGTATTATCTACCATAACATGTTACGTTGATTATGGGAGAGTCATCTGAAACATTACCATATGCCCTTGTCTCTCAGTTGGTCCCATGACTCCTATCTCATAGCCCTCCTTTACCAATAATTCAAGTTGCCTTCTTGCATATCCTTTTATCTATCTATCTATCTATCTATCTATCTATATATATATTCATGGTTGCAAGCATTTTAGAACCAACACACAAATCATTCACACCCTGAAGCATTCGAAATTCATAAGCCTGAACTTCCAAGTCTTTTTTAGACAATTTTCTTCTCAAGTCTCATTAAATACAATACAACAATGGGTTTTCGTCTACTCGGTACCAGAAGGGCATCATTTGCTGCAAACCAAGCATCTTCAAAAGCTTTGGAGGTGCCAAAGGGCTATCTTGCAGTCTACGTTGGAGAGAGAATGAAGCGGTTTGTGATCCCCATATCATACTTGACCCAATTTTCATTCCAAGACTTGTTGAGTCAAGCTGAGGAAGAGTTTGGATATGATCACCCCATGGGTGGTCTTACAATTCCTTGCAGTGAAGATGTCTTCCAAAACATAACTTCACGTTTGAATGGACTATAAATCTCGTAGCGTAGAAGACTGACATAGATTTGTAGACATTTGGTACACTAGGAATCTTCTCAATTTGTAAAGATCTCCTTTTTGAGAAGTAGGAGAAAAGAAAAGACCATTAGAATGACAATTTTGTTCCATTTTTTTTTTTGTTTAATGACAAGCAGTTCAACTACGCAAGCATCTCCTATCTTTTATGTTTGTTTTTAAAATTGCCAACGTTCACTTCAGTCTTTATAAGAAAAACCAGACTTGGTTGTCCTGATTTATTTGAAGGTATGACTAGATCACGTGATTACTGGCAAGGGAAGAACACTTTTTTTAATAGGACTAAGGGGAAATATAATTTATTTGGGGCAAAGTTAATTTTTTTATTAACAAATATACACAACATGCCTATGAACTTTAAATTTTAGAACTCGTGGCCGTAATTAAATTTGAATAATGAAATTTTAATCAAACTTTTTGATTTGTTGGAGTATGCATTCCTAGTTCAGTTTGATCTGTAGGCTTGCCAGAATAAAAGTCATTTGAGTTAGTGTTAGCCTGTGCATTGGTCATGGCTTTAGAGTGAGTCGTGACAATATCAAGTTTGGTCAATATCTCCCAAAGAATTATTCCACCTTATAGCTTGATTATATATAAAACCATTTTTTTTTATGATAACCCCTAACAACTAAAGTAACACTGCACCGTGAAATGAAGGAGAAGTAACAACAATCTTCATCCAGTGAACCAACCGAGAGACAAGGGATCATGATTCATGGTATTGACTATTCCAAATTTCTCACTCCTACAATTCATAGAGGTTATTTCTATTTATTAAACAATTTAAAAAAGACTGCAGTGATGGGTCAAAAATTTCATAGCCTTATATATTGGCTTAAGTTAAAGGTAGACTAGTTATGAATTCCCTCCTGGTCGATCACATTAATTGTAGTACACATGAGATGTCTCAAGTGTGTCTGGGACACAATAAACAAGCCAGCTATATGATAATGCCAGATAACCTTTTGGTGTAGAACTGTACACATTTCTCTGGTTTAAATTTTCAAGTGGGTACCATCTTGCTCGTTCATAAAAAAACTGGGGTATTCAGCCACACATATTTTCTTTGTCTTTGATAAAATTAATCAAAGACAGTTCCATGTGGTCCATCACACCTGTGCCTCTAGCTAGACCCCATTTGTTGGATATCTCTTCATCAATTATTATTTCTGTGTCTAATTGTTTTCCAAGGCCATCTCTTAATCTATATATAGAGATAGTCATGGCTTCAGTCACAAACAAGTCAAGTCCTTTGCATTTTTCAAACATAAATTATTTCCTACACAAGTCCATTCAAATCATTCTCTTGATCTGCAATGGGTTTCCGTTTGCCTGGTCTTCAAAGGCGCAGTGATGTCCCAAAGGGCTATCTTGCAGTCTATGTGGGAGAAAACGAAAAGAAGCGGTTTGTGATTTCTATATCATATTTGAACCAACCTTCAATCCAAGACCTGCTTAGTCAAGCTGAACAAGAATTTGGATTTGCTCATCCAATGGGTGGCCTCACAATCCCATGTGGAGAAGATGTCTTCCTAGATATCACTTCTCGCTTGCAAAGGTCGTAGAGGAGACGATTGAAATGTAGATGGTCAATGACCAATTCAATTTTGCAGAGAAGACATAGTTGAGCATTGTAAATATTTTATCTTACTTTTGTACTTAGAGGAGAATTGGAAAGATGTATCCTGAAAGAAACTTATAAACAGAGATTGTGACAACCATTTATTTTCCAAATTTTCCCATGACCCCTTATTTCTGGTTGTTACTTGTTAGATGCATGCTTGTCAATTTATTTTTTTAGACTATAAGTATACTTGCAGGATCATATTTTTATTAGTGCACAAATCTGATTGATGGCTAGACCTGGAGTCCAGTGTTGATGATGCTTCCTTCCATGAATTGTTTTTGTTGAAAGCAAAGGAATTGAACTTTCTTTATCTCATTTTTTTTCTAAACAAATATATATTTGGATTCATATCAAAATCCAACTATTTGACAGAAGTTGGGAATAGTGTTAATAATTTGGGTCATGATCCATAATGAGAAATTCATAAATCTAAATCCTTTTTTAAATCTTTGTATTTCAAATGTTAACACAGTCCCTTTTATTATTTATTTAAAAATGCAAGGAAATAACTCTGCTACCCATGAAATACTAATAAGTAATTTAGTCATTTTATTGTAGTTGTTCCAATACAGTTAAGAACTTACAGTTGCAGTAATATGACCTTGAAGTCATGAACTATTAGCTTGGAGTGTTTTCTTCTGTGATGTTTGGTCAATAAATTTGTGGGGCAACATGAGAAGTTATATTTAAAAAATAATTTATTTTCTTTTAAATTCATAGAAGAAGTAAAGCAACAGATGCGTTTCTCTGATTTTTGTCATTTTAGATAAAATGCACCTGTAACCTTACATTGTACAGTGTATGAGTGTGTGAGCATTTCCAAAAAATATGGGAGAAGTTTGATATTGCTCAAGTATTAGAAAGTTTATGGCTTTAAATAGAAAGTCTCACATTCACATTAAGAACTTTGTGATGTGTCTCATAGACTGGTCGTCCTCCCAACTATATATGGAAGTCCACTATTACTCCGGTCTATAATAGTGTATCTCTTGGGGAGATGCCTTACAATTGAAGCCTTGAAATTTTTGCTCAATTTTTGTTATTCAGGTTTATGTGATCACTTATCCAACAACTTGTTAACAGTTTTCACTCCATACATACAATTACAAACAAAAACTTTTAGTACTTCAAAGCTAAATAACAGGGTAATCTGAGAAACCTCCTTTATATCAAGCACTCCTGCAATTAACACTAATGTTTATGCTACAAACTATCCTCCCAAAATTCTTATCTGGTTGAAGTCTCTACTCCTTAAATATCAGAGATCCATGTGATGGTTCTGTTTAATTAGGAAAAATATAGATGGATCAATGACCCTGGGAAATGAAGAATGATTTTGTTGAAAGTGCTGCAAATTTCTAGACATTTTACGATGACTATAAAGAAAGCTATAGAAGTGTCTTGATAAATCTAGATTTTTCTATAAAGCTATAGTAGTCAGATACATGTAATAGAAATGTCTCGATAGTTCTTAAGTTAGGAAAATGCTAGAATAATGTATAATATTATTTAATAGTCCACCGACACATGTAGTAGACGTGGTGAAGTGTTGCCTATAAATATGTAATCTGCACTCTGTTGTAATGAGTTTTGAGAGATCAATACAAGCTCCTCCACTATTGTTAAGAGCTACACGGCCAATTTCTCACTATTACACTTCTATGCAATTTCCCTTCACTAAGTCAATTATTAATAACCTCTCTAAAGCTCACATCAATAGCCATTAAACAACCAACCCAATTTTTCTATTCCCCTAAAATACTAACTGTTTTTGCAGGGATGATAGCATTGTAAGGTGCACCAAATTAACTTGATATAATTATTCTGTGATTCTGAAAGAAAAAAGTCAAGAACTGAGTGCATCACATATTATTGAAAATCTAGCAACAAGTGGCAAAAGCTGTTCCATGACAAATGTGTTGTGTGTGCATTATTTGGCTCAAAAATGGATATATATTGGAATACAATAGGGTCAAGATTGGAAAATATCTCCAATAGTCTTGGTGCACTACTTAATCACTGGTAAAAGCTAATAGCCTGATGTATATGGACTGAAATTTGATAATGAAACTCTTGTATATAGTAGGATTCATTGAGATTTGCCAAAGGCAAAAAGTGTTTAAACAATGTTTTGTGTTGCACTTTATTTCAGGCAACAAGTTTCAACTTCCAATGGAATTATACAAGAGAACCAATTGGAAAATCTTTACAATAAAAGAAAGTTCCTTATGTACAAATTTGCCTCACCTAATCTAGTTTCTGTCTCCATTAGCATGATTTACAACTCATTCAAGCGAGAGGTGACATTTAGGAACTCATCCTCCTGACATGGAATTGTGAGACCACCAGTTGGATGATCATATCCAAATTCTTCTTCTGCTTGACTTAATAATTCTTGAAATGAAGGTTGGTTCAAGTATGGTACTAGAATCACAAATCGCTTCATCTTATCTCCAACATAGACTGCAAGATAGCCTTTTGGTACTTCAACCCCCTTGGAGGCTGCCTGGGTTGTAGAAAACGACGCGTACCTAATAATACCTGCTATGCAGAAACCAATTGTTTTTTAAATCTCCACACAACAAATAATGTACTGATGTCAAAGGACTTGTATAAGAAAGAAATATTTGAATTCTGATACTTGAGGAATTCAATGACTTGTGTTTATTGAGTACCAAAGAAATATTGTACATATAGTTGACAATGGCCTCTGCAATCTAATACCACAATGAATGATTTTTGGTGGGGCTATGATGGGGTCAGCCGAGGGACAAGGGATCACATGGTATTGTCTTAGAGATCTATTTCAAGGATTAGGAAGTTGATTGGAGTAAATACCCCACCACCTTCTGAGATAATGGCTAACAACAGATTTACAGGGGAAACCTAATGCTTGTTTATTCATTATGCTATAGCTATTTCAACGATAGACATGCTATAGACATCCCACATGTTTCTTTGTATAGATGACAATGCTATTGATATATCTATTGTCCACCAACTAGTATCAGAGTGAGAGTATGCAACCTCTAAAACATGAGCAGACTCAATAGGAATTGGAGATAAGAAGAGAACTGATATTGAACACATGATCATTAGGTGCTATGAACCACAGTTTCTGTGTATGCCAAATTTTAAGCAACACCATGTGAACTTTCTTACATAAAGTTTGTGGTCCCATCCACCCCAAATAAGTGTCCACATCATTGTTTTAAATTTTCTTTTGCATAGATATGTGTTTTTCATTTCAAGTGGGCTAATCTGATGGCCTAATTTGCTCCAGAAGGTGGGACTTGTATTATCTACCATAAAATGTTACGTACGTTGATTTGTGGGAGAGTCCTCGAAGACATTGCCATATGCCCTTGTCTCTCAATTGTTCCCATGACTCCTATCTCAGCCCTCCTTTACCAATGATTCAAGTTGCCTTCTTACACATATCCTTTTATCTCTCTCTCTCTCTCTATATATTCTTGGTTGCGAGCATTTTAGAACCAACACAAATCATTCACACCCTGAAGCATTCAAAATTCATAAGCCAGAACTTCCAAGTCTTTTATAGACCATTTTCTTCTCAAGTCTCATTAAATATAATACAACAATGGGTTTTCGTCTACCCGCAAGTATCAGAAGGGCATCATTTGCTGCCAACCAAGCATCTTCAAAAACTTTGGAGGTGCCAAAGGGCTATCTTGCAGTCTATGTTGGAGAGAGAATGAAGCGGTTTGTGATCCCCATATCATACTTGACCCAACCTTCATTCCAAGAATTGTTGAATCAAGCTGAGGAAGAGTTTGGATATGATCATCCCATGGGTGGTCTTACAATTCCTTGCAGCGAAGATGTCTTCCAAAACATAACTTCACGCTTGGTTGGGCTGTAACTCGATCTCGTACTGTAGAAGACTGACATAGTTTTGTAGAATAGGCATCTTCTCAATTTGTAAAGATCTCCTTTTTGAGAAATAGGAGAAAAGAAAAAAGCTTTAGAATGAATGACAATTTTGTTCCATTTATTTTTGTTCAATGTAAATGAATTCAATTACTCAAGCAGTAGTTCCTCTCTTTTTTCTATTAATTTATTAGTTACATTGCCAATGTTCACTTGATCGAGTAGCGGCAAGGTTCCTCCTTGCTATAATAAGAAAAACCAGAACTGGTTGTCCTGAAAGTTTCAAAGCATGGATACAACATGTGATTCCTAGCTAGCAAGGAAAGAGCAAAAGTATTTTTTTACTAGGACCAAGGAGAATTATTTACTTATTTGGGGAAATGTTAAAATGTTTTTATTAGTAAGTATTCCCCCTTTTCATATGAAAATTACTCATGAGGTGTACCTTCCCTGATATTTATGGTGTGAAATAACAATGGACCTGACATCAAGGTTTGATTTTTGCCTTGAAAAACACCAGCTTACTTCTACAGAAAAAACTTTCTCTCTTACCATTGTCGTAGGGTTTATTGATCTGAACCAATGCTTTTTATATTACTGTTTTTTGTTATATGAATGAAACTATGACCATATAAATTCAATTTTTATATCAATTGCAGTAAAAGAAAAGAAAGATAATATCAACTTATTCAACTGGTTGGATTAATTAATTTCGTAATGATGAGTGGTGTAAGTGTAAAAGTTTGATACATAGTGTCAATGATCCTATCCCATATATATAATGTTAACTTATATCATAATAATAATATTTAATGTATCAAATTGAGATAAAATTTTGATAACTCCATTTTACAACTTTAGGTAGATGAAATTTTAAGGTTACATCGGTTAGTAGTCTAGTACTGATAATGCTCGAGTTCTCCTGTGCCCTACTAACACAGTAACACTAGGATATTTCAGTGCCAACTGCTACATAATTCATCTCGTCAAGTAGATGCTAGCTGGCTATTGGCAGCTGTAACTTAGCATTAAGCCGCGTTAGGAATATAAAAGAAAACATGTGAAATATCTAAAGCGTGTGTCTACAGAAGTATGGGATAACAATCATTCAATCAACGCACAAACAAACATTAGGTTTTACTTGATCACATCTCCTTTGATTGCAAGTATTGGCTATTCATTTGAGGAAGTGGGTTTTGCACTCATGCAGAACTTAATCCTAGGACCATGGAGAAAGGTTTCATATTTGGGACTAGTTAATCCCTATTAAAAGATGAAAACCTGATACGTATAAACTGAAATTAGATAATTGTAATGTTGTAGTGTATTATAATTCATTGAGATTTGGAAAAAAAGCAAAAAGTGTTTTTGGAAATGTCTAGTCTTAAGATTCTCATTCAAGTCAAAATTTCCAACTTCAGTTGGATTATACAAGAAAAAAAACATGGAAAATATTCACGACAAAAAAAGTTCCTTCTTTACAAATTTGCCTCAACTAATCTATCTATCTGAGTCTCCATTATAGCCTGATTTACCGCTCATTCAAGCGAGAAGTGAGGTTTAGAAACTCATCCTCCTTGCATGGAATTGTGAGACCACCCATTGAATGATGAAATCCAAACTCTTGTTCAGCTTGACTTAGTAATTGTTGAAATGAAGGTTGGTTCAAGTATGATACTGGAATCACAAACCGTTTCATCTTATCTCCAACATATACTGCAAGATAGCCTTTTGGGACTTCAACTCCCGTGCGAGTTGCTTTGGCAGCAGAAAATGATGTCTGTCTAATAATACCTGGTATGCGGAAACCCATTGTTTTTTGTTTCTCCACAAACAAATAATATACTGAGTGATGTCAAAGGACTTGTATGAGAAATAAATATTTGAATTCTGATGCTTCAGGACGCAAATGACTTGTGTTGCATGAGGATGCAAGGAAGAGTGTATATATAGTCCAAAATGGGCCGTCTGCAACATCAATCTAATTCCACCATGAATGATTTTTGACAGGGCTATGCTAGGATCTACTGAGGGACAGGGGATCACATGGTATTGTCCGAGTTAACTTTCAAGGATTGGGAAGATAAATGAGAGTTCATACCATACTCCACGTCCCTACCTTCTGAGATAATGGCCAACAGATTCAGCAAAGGTAAAACCTAATTCTTGTTCATTTATTGTGCTATAGATACATCAATGGTAGACATGTAGACAAACTTTAGACATCTCACATTTTTCTTTAAATAAGATGACAATGCTGTTGATATATCTCTTCCATGTACCAACTAATATCACTGTGACATAAGCAACCTGTAAATGTTGAGGCTTGAGCAGAGCTGGTTGATTGGTCTGAAACAGCTGAGATATGAAGAGAACCAACATGGGACACATGATCAGGAGGCACTATGAGCCACATTTTCTATGTATGCCAAATTTTAAGCAACAGGGCAGGAAATTTCATAACTGATGTTTTCGGCCCCCACCACCATCAATAAGTATAACATACTAACATGATCCAATTAGCTAGACTTTCTTTTTCATAGATGCCGAAGGTGGAACTTGTATTATCTACTATAACATGTAAAGTTGATTCTTAAGATAAGTCCTCCAAGGCAACTCCACATGCCTTGTCGCTCATTTGGCCCCCTTACTCCTATCTCATATCCCTCCTTGACCTCTAATTCATGTTCCTAGTGGTTTCTTACATATCCTCTTATCTATATATTCATGGCTGCAAGCATTTTGGACCAATACAAATCATTCACATCCTAAAGCATTCAAAATACTAAAGCTTGTTTTCAAGATATTTATCAAACCATCTCTTCTAAATTCTCTAACACAATCTGTACAAATATGGACTTTCGTTTACCTGGTATCCGAAAGACATTATTTGCAGCCAATCAATCATCTTCAAGAGTGGTGGATGCACCCAAAGGCTACCTTGCAGTCTATGTTGGAGAGAAAATGAAGTTGTTTGTGGTCCCCGTGTCATACTTGAATCAACCTTCACTTCTAGACTTGTTGAGTCAAGCTGAGGAGGAGTTTGGATATGAACATCCAATGGGTGGTCTCACAATTCCTTGCAGTGAAGATGTCTTCCAACGTATAACTTCTTGCTTGAATGGACAATAAATCTCACACTTTAGGAGGCTGACATAAATTACTAGTGACATTTTTGTACAATAGGAATCTTCTCAACTTGTAAAGATCTTGCTTTCTTAAGAAATATGGAAAAGACAGACCATCAGATTGACAAAATTACAGTATATCATTTTTTTTTGTGCAATGAGAATGAATTCAAGTGCTCAAGCATCTCCTCTGTGTCTTCTGTTTAATAGTTACAATGTTCCCTTCTCCCTGTATGAGCAAGGTTGTTTGGTGTAAAAAACCGAGACTTTGTTCTGATAAATTTAAAAGCAAGAACAGGACATGTGATTCCTAGCATGGGTAGAGCAAAATTATTTTTCCTAGGATTAAGGAGAGAGATAAATTTATTTGGGACAAATTTAAAATATATTTTATTAATAAATATACCCATAAAATTAAAATTTTACGGTGTCAAGACCAAAATCACCCATGAGGTACCCCTTCCCTGCCTAGGAATGTGCAAAATAAGGCAAATTTCCCAAAAGGGGTTTGTTTTACAAACTATTTCCGTAAATGAGACTCTTTCTAAACTATTTCCTGTATGATGTCATTTTTTACGTAAAAGCTATACAAATCGCAGAAAGCATTGGCGAGTTCGGGCTGAGGGTGACACGTGGCATTGGTCTCGCCAGTACCACCAGCGATTTGAGCTTCATGGGACTCGCCAGTGGGACTGGCGAGTTGAGCAGGTTGGGAATTGCCAACTCTATTGACGAGTTGTGCTGGCTAAAACCTTTGGATATTTTTTATTAATAATATCCTAATATATGGCGTGTCCTTGCACTACCGTTTTTGTCTCAGGAATCTCTCGTTGGCAGCAGAGATACAATGCGGCGTGGCTCATTATCTTCTCTTTTTTATTGTGAATCTTTTGATCAGAACAAACAAGAAGAACCTGCACCTTTCATATCATTTTGAAATGCAATTTGGTTTTTAATAAATTCCTTTTAAAATAATCATGGAATAATTTAAAGAAATATTTTTTTGTCATTTTTTCCTTTTTGATCATAATTACAATATTAATATTAAAAAAAGTTGGGACGCAAGTGAGAGGTGCCTGCCACTTCACTTCATTTTATTTTTTTTTACAGTGTTTGGTTGACTCTTGTATACTCATTAATAACCATTATTGTATTTTTTAACTATTTTTCAGAGAATTTAAAAATAATTATTAGCTCTATCCTTATTTATGCTTTGAATTTGATTTAATTATGTTTTTAATTCCTAAAATTTAAAATAATTTTAATTCTTGTAATTTAAAAAAAAATGTTTTTAGTCCTTAAAAGTAGACATTGTTGGCAGAGATTATTAAAAGGAATGTCATGACACTGTCAACATATGTTTTTAATATTTTATATATTCAGATTAGTTAGTTAATGATGCTGGATAAATTAATAACAGGTTAAAAACATAATTCATTAAAAAATATTCCGTGTATATATTCCTCAAGCTCCTTAATTAATGGCATTATAAAGCACTCCCAATCTGCTGCACAACTCGCCAGTAGAGTTGGCAATTCCCAGCCTGCTCAACTCGCCAGTTCAACTAGCGAGTCTCATGGAGCTCAAATCGCTGGTGGTACTGGCGAGACC
The DNA here is from genome assembly GCF_000004515.6 of Glycine max. Taxonomy (NCBI): domain Eukaryota; kingdom Viridiplantae; phylum Streptophyta; class Magnoliopsida; order Fabales; family Fabaceae; genus Glycine; species Glycine max. The sequence continues at coordinate 45,147,134 of NC_038245.2, read as the reverse complement.
AGTGCCACATGTCACCCCCAGTCCGAACTCGCCAATGCCTTCTGCGATTTGCATGGCTTTTACGTAAAAAATAACACCATATAGGAAATAGTTTGAAAAGAACCCCATTTACGAAAATAGTTTGTAAAATAAACCCCTTTTGGGAAATTTGCCTGCAAAATAACAATGGACTTAACATTTAGGTTTACTTTTTCCCTTGAGTAACAATGGCCTACTCCTATAGCAAAAGATTTCTCTTATACCATTGACTGTATGGTATGGTATGGCCCCTTTAACCCTCTATGTCTATATATATCTGTAGAAGTCAAAGAACCAATGCTTCTCTATAACTTTTGTCTTTTAGATAAAATGAAACAATGACTTACAATGCAAGAGCATAGATTATGAGTGGCTAATAGGTCTAGGTCTAGATCTTCAAACCAAATAAAGAAAAAGTTGCCTTTATAGGTCTAGTTTTGTAACAACTATGCATGACTAAAATTTATATCTTAAATTATCATCCCAAAATATGTATACAGCTGGGCATGGAAGATATATAGATCTCCAAATTCTCAATTTAAATTTAATAAAAAGAAATAAATTTGAATGGGAGAAATAATAGGCCATGGATAACCAAAATTTGCAATAATAATAATAATCTATGCTTTTCTGGCATAGAACCAACTAATAATCCATGTGCTGGTGCTTCTTGTTTAGGAAAAACAGAAAAAATTGTTGACCCTTGGAAAAAGATAATGTTTTTGAAGTGATGATAGAAAAGGAGGGAGTACTAAATTAACTTAAGGCAGTTACGATGTGGTGCTCAAAGCAGGAGCTGAATGATCAAAGAATTATTGAAAATTATAGCAACAACTAGCTAAAGCTGTTTCAGACTGAAATTACAACAGTGCATCAGTAACAACCATTATAAAGGTTTATCAATATCTCGTATAGAATTGCTGCACTTAATCTCTAATATATGCTGATAGCCTGATATATATCAACTGGAATTTGATAATGAAATTAAAATTGGTTTTGATTCCACAAAAGAAAAGTGTTTAAAGTGTTGTATTCTCATTCAGGGAGCACATTTCAACTTCGAATGGAATTATACTAGAAAATGGAAAATCTTTACAATAAAAGAATGTGCCTTCTGTACAAATTTGCCCCTGCTAATCTATCTCAGACTCCATTAGCAAGATTTACAGCTCATTCAAGTTAGCGATGGTGCTTAGGAACTCATCTTCCTTGCATGGAATTGTGAGACCACCTGTTGGATGATCATATCCAAATTCTTCTTCTGCTTGACTAAGTAATTCTTGAAATGAAGGTTTGTTCAAGTATGATACTGGAATCATGAACCGCCTCATCTTATCTCCAACATAGACCGCAAGATATCCTTTTTGTACTTCAACCCTCTTGGAGGCTGCTTGGGTTGTAGAAAACGATGCTTGCGTGACAATAGCAGGTATGCGGAAACCCATTGTTTTCTCTTGCTCCTCACAACAAATAGTACAAAGTACTTGAATATGAAAGAAAGAAATATTTGAATTCCGATACTTGAGGAATGCTTGTGTTCCCTGATAACCCAAGAAATAGTGTATATATAGTTGCTAATTGCCTCTGCAATCCAATTCCACAATGAATTACATTTTGACGTGGCCATGATGGGGTCTACTGAGGGACAAGGATCACATGGTATTGTCTCAGAGATCTGTTTGAAGGATTAGGAAGTTCAATGGGAGTGCATACCCCACCTTCTTAGGTAATGGCAAACAAATTACGCACCTCAGAACCTAATGTTTGTTCGTGCATTGTGATATAGCTAATCCAATGGTGTACATGCTTTAGACATCTCACATGCTTCTTTAAATAAGATGATAGTGCTATATATATATATATAAATTCTACCATGTACTGACTAATATCATAGTGACAGTTACAACCAGGAAATCCTAAGCAGACCAGACTGATAACTCTCTGAAATAGTGTTCAGAAATTAAGAGAACCAACATTGGACACATAATCAGGAGGCACTATCAACCACATTTTTTATGTACGGAAAATTCTAAAAAACTTAGCTTGAAATTTTCGTACTTCCTTAATAATTGTCTACATGGTCCAATTATATTTTCATTTTCGTAGATATATTTTTCTTTTCAAGTGGGGAAATCTGTTGGCCGTCACTCCATAAGGTGGGACATGTTATCTTAATTACTCTTAACTTGTTACGTTGATTCTTGAGAAAGTCCTCTATGACAACTCCATATGGCCTTGTCTCTCAGTTGGTCCCTAGTCCTATCTCATAGCCCTCCTTCACAGATAATTCTTGAAGCCAATGGTTTCTTCGTATCCTGTTATCTATATATATTCATGGCTACAAGCATTTAGGACCAACAGAAATCATTCACATCGTGAAGCATTCAAAATTCGAAAACCTCCACTTCCAAGTTACCTTCTCAAGTACTCCCAACCCAACACATACTATACAACAATGGGTTTTCATGTATTAGGTATTGGGAAGGCATCATCTGCTGCAAACCAAGCATCTCAACTGCTGTCGACTTGCCAAAGGGCTATCTTGCCGTCTATGCTGGGGAGAAAATGAAGCAGTTTCTGATCCCTGTATCATACTTGAACAAACCTTCTTTCCAAGAGTTGTTGAGTCAAGCTGAGGAAGAGTTTGGATACGATCATCCCACAGGTGGTCTTACAATACCTTTCAGTGAAGATGTTTTCTGGCATATAACTTATAGATTGAGTGGGTTGTAAATCTCAAACTCCAGGAGACTGACATAGATTTGTATAGACATTTTGTACCATATACAATGAGTGAATGATAATGAATTCAACAACTCAAGTGGCTCTTCTGTTCTTTTTCTTTATTTGTTACATTGTTCACTACGAGCAAGGTTGCTTGCTGTAAGAAAAACCAGACTTGATTGTTTTCATAAATACTTCACTGATCAATGAATCTTGGTAATTTAAAAGGTATGGATTATTGCTAATTTTTTATATAGATAAATTAAATATGTCAAATGAATATAAAATTTCTTTAGCCATGGATGTTATCCTTTGAAATTAATAGGAACAATAAATCTTCATATTAAGTCCATTATAACTGCCTTGGCAGCTGGCAGGGGAAGCATCTTGTATATGATTGAGGCCATGAATTTTAATTTTACATGTATGTGTGTGTATATATAAACCATAAAATTCTTTCAAACCCGTCCCAAATAAATTGACGCTTGTCTTTGGCCCTAGCAAAATAGTATTATTTAGCTCTGCCCTGCCCTGCCTGTGAAGCACTGGTCTATTATGCTGTGGAATTTATTAGAACAATCAACTTTTTCTTTTTCAATAAGCAACCTTCTAATACTGTCTATGGTTCTAATTGCAAGGAGAAGTGAACATTATAATTGATAAACAGAAGTATGAGCAATTGAATTCGTTGTCATTACTCAAAAATTTGTAACAATTGTTACATGTTTGAGAAGATGCCTATTGTACAAAATGTCTCTACTAAATCTATGTGAGTCTCCTAGCTAAGGTTATAGATTTATTGTACTTTGGAAGACATTTTCACTGCAAGGAATTGTGAGGCCTCCCATGGGATGATCGTATCCAAACTCTTCCTCAGCTTGACTCAACAACTCTTGGAATGAAGGTTGGTTCAAGTATGATATGGGGATCACAAACCGCTTCTGTTTCTCTCCAACATAAACTGCAAGATATCCCTTTGGGACTTGTACAGATTTTGAAGCTGCGAATGATGCCCTTCGAATAGCAGGTAAATGGAAACCCATTTTTTGTGCTTGTTTGATGGAAGAAGGCCAATGCCAAATTTACAGAGAATGAGCCTATATGTTGATGCTTGAGGATGCCAATGGCTTGGGTTGTTAGTGAAGGCAAAAGATAGTGTATATATAGCTTTTAAGATTCTCTAGAACCAAATTCCCAGAGAAAGTGACTGTTAAAGGAAGGAGGGTGTACATATGAGATATCACGTGGTGTTGTCTTCAGTACTTCTATCAAGCAAGCATAAATTAGTACTGTGTAACCCCACCATATCAAACAATGACCAACATACACAGCCTCCCCATGCATGTAACCAAATGAGACGTGCCTAAGTGAGAACCTATGGACATGCATTAATTTGTTTTCCATATTTTTGTAAACATGCTTTGGACATGTTTCCTTCACGTGGCCTATATAAAGTTGAAGTACAGCTAGATTTTAAATTCTGGCTGATGAATTATTCGGCGACGGATAGCGAGAGATCATATAGACCATTATATTCCTGAGATTTGAGATCTTACGTCTACTTTTTTCAAGTGGATTCGCTTTGGTGGAAGGTGGAACTTGTACTATCTATCTACTATAACATGTCACATATATTGATTCCTAAGAAAGTCTTGTAAGGCATCACCATATTGGTCCACCCGGCCCCTCAATCATTCATGTAGTGACCCATTTCTTGCACCTTCTTTCATCTATATATATTAGTGGCTGCTAGCACCAGGGCCGGCCCAAGGTTAAAACAACTAATACCTTTGCTTTAGGCTTCCAAAAAAATTAGGTCTAAAAAAATATTAATAATTATAAGACTCATATTTTTTTATAATACCCATAAAAATAATATAGAAGAAATATAGTTTTAATTTTCAATAAGACCCATAATTTCATTGTTTAATTTTTACTTAAAATTAATTACTCACTGACTTGATTGACTAAATCAAAGGTCTCTCAATATGAATATATCAATTTTCATTAAAATTAATCTGAAATATTTTTTCTTATTTTCTCTAATTATCGAAAGTAATCCAAAAGTCACTTTTTATTCTCTCCCAAATTAGCTCAAATATCACTCTAATTCTCATTTATACTCTCCATGGCCCTTTGTTCGTGCAAATATTCCTTTTATTCTTATTTGATTAAGTATGTTTATTGGTTTTTTTTCTTTTCAATATTCCTTGTTTTGCTTTTGATTTGTGGCTTGACTTTGATGCTCTTGTTCCGATTCACATGTAAGGTATTACACATGTTATTTTAATAATTTTTTTATCCATTTGACTAAATTATTTGAATTCTTTATGATCTTTTTGCTTTTTGAAATACGATTGTAGTTTTTATAATTCAGTTCTGGTATTATTTTTGTATAATTTTTTGAAATTCTAAAATATTTTTGTTTTACATTTATCAGTTTTAGAGTTCAGAGAACATTGCGGTGAATATCTCAACTCAAAGAAGTATATAAAGCAATAGAATAATGTTAATAATTCTAGTAAATGTTGCTTTGACGGAAAGAAATTTTTCAAAATTAAAATTAATTAAATCTTTTTTAAGATTAACAATGTCTCAAGAAAAATATTAAAGAAAATCGATTATAATAAATTAATAAATAACTTTACATCTTTAAAAGCTTGAAAAATAAATTTTCAATAAAAATATTTAATAAAATATAATTTTTTGTTAAAAAAATTGTTAGACCAAAAAAGATTTCATTTTAAAATTCGCTTTAGGTCTCTTAATAAGATGGGCCGGTCATGACTAGCACTCGGGACCAACACAAATCATTCAGCCTTCCAAGTTCAAAAACTTGCATCTTATTTATAAGTCTCTTTTGTTAACTTTCTCTTCCCAAGTATCAACAGTACATATAATTAACAATGGGTTTTCGTTTACCTGGTATCAGAAAGGCATCCCTTGCTGCAATCCAAGCATCTTCAAAAGCCTTGAATGTGCCAAAGGGCTACCTTGCAATCTATGTTGGAGAGAAAATGAAGCAGTTCGTGATCCCCTTATCATACTTGAACCAGCCTTCATTTCAAGATTTGTTGAGTAAAGCTGAGGAAGAATTCGGGTATGATCATCCAATGGGTGGTCTCACAATTCCTTGCAGAGAAGATGTGTTCTTAGATACCTCTTCTCGCTTGAATAGGTGTTAATCACATGAAGATAAAACTGACATATATAGACGTAGACTAAACTTGACACATTTTTGTATCATAGTTTCTTTGCCTTGAAAATATTCCCTCTCCATTTTTGTTATCTTACTTGGGCAACTGTAAAAAAAAAATGTTCATCTGAATGAGAAATTTCGTACATCATGAACATTTTTCTCACATTTTCTCTTCATTTATCAATGTGAAAATATTTAAATATTTATAAAGATAAATGGAAAATTATTTTCTTGATCCTGATAAAGTAAAAAAAGTGAGGATTATTTTCATTTATAAACTTGATTTTCTCCCCTTGTTCTAGAAAAGGAGAAATTAAAGGGTGCTCCCTATATGACAAAAAAATTATGAAAGAACGTAAATATTAAATCAGAAATTAGTTAAAACTTAAAATATGTTATTAATTTAAATAAATTAGTTATATGCATGAAATTGAAAGAAAACTGTTAATTCTATAAATAATTTCAATAAAATATAGTTATTTTTGTTTTGTTTTCAATTTGTATCGTTACGTACCTTCTATGTTTAAGGAGGGCTAGTACTAGTAGAGTAATTGTATTTTTCCATATTTTTATACACCATTTTTTTTTATAAATAAGAGAGAGATAGGAAAAGAAGAGAGGCAACAAAATAAAATGAGTGATATAATAATTAATACTAATATAGAGAAAAAGTCAAATATAAAAGAGAAACATAAAAAATTCAAGTCTTGGTCCATGGTGATCACTACTCAATGGAACTTAGCCTGACACGAGATCGAATTTTATCCATATATTATATTATATAATTAAATAAGAATAACATCTTGTATATGTATCTCTCATTGAGCGTGGATCAAGTGATGATGCAAGTTTTTCCAGTTAAACTGATCATCTATCTAGATGTGTAGTTACGTTAAATATTAAAAAACAAAAAAAATATTTTTGGAACAAATTTTAAATATATTTCATTAATAAATATACATAGGAAATTAAAATTTGGAGGTGTCAAGGCCGAAATCACACAAGGAACCTTGTCTGCGAATGCAAGGTGGTGGAAAATAACCATTGACTTAACATCAAGGTTTACATTTTCCTTTAATTTGAATAATACTGGCCTACTCCTATAGCAAAAGTTTGCTCTCATACTATTGACGTATGGTACGGCTTATTATCTATAACCCTATTTGGAGAAATTAAAGAACCAATGATTTTCTCACTTTTGTTTTGGATAAAATGAAATTAGGACCTTGCAATGGAAGAAGCATAGGTTTAAAATCTTCAAACCAAATAAATAGAAAGTTGCCTTAATGCAAAGTTAATAGGTTTAATTAGATCTGTGACAATTATGACTGACTAATATTTATATCATAGATTATCATCCCAAATTTTTTACAGTAATACAGATGGACTTGGAAGCCCGAGATCCAAATTCCCAATTTAAATTTAATAAATGGAAATGAATTGGAAAGGAGGAAATAATAGCCCACGGGTAAGACAACAACTATTTACTATTCATTGAAACTGTGTGGATAAATCTTTGTTCTATTTCTGTGGTGAATTTTGGGGCAATACAATAGTAGTAATAATCCAAGCTTTTCTGCCCAGGAAACAACTAATAATCCATGTGCTGGTGCTGCTTGTTTAGGAAAACAGAAAAATTGATGACCCTGGAAAATGATAAAGATTTTGCGGAGATAATAGAACAGGAGGGAGCTAGTACTAAATTAACTTAAGATAGTTACTATGTGGTGCTCAAAGCAGGAGCTGAATGATCAACGAATTATCGTAAATTAACTTAAGATAGTTACTATGTGGGTTCCTTGTTTAGCTCAAGGACATATATTGAAAATAAAATAGCGCATCAATAACCACCATTATAAAGGTTTGTCAATATCTCGTATAGAGTTACTGCATTTATCTCTAACTAGACATAGACCCGCACGATCCACGGATTTATAAATAATTTTTAAAAATATTTAAATAAATAATTTGATTGATAAATAAAAATTAAAAATATAATTCTTAATGATATTTTATATCATTGACAGTTAAATGAGTTAAAAAAAATTATGTATAAATTAAGATAATTTATATTTATCCATATATTTATAAGGAAATATTTTAAAATTAGAGTATGATCACTCAACTAAAATTGAGTTACGTGAAAGTAAAAGAAAGTATTATGCATAAATATTATAAGAGTAATTAAGAATAAAGTGAAATTGACATAATAAAACATATAATGTTAAAACACATAATGTGAAATATATATAATGAAAGAAAAATAGTCAACCATAATGTTAAAACACATAAAAATTATGCTAATAAAACTCCATATATTGTTTGCTTAAATAGATTTTTTGTATTTATTTCTTTTTGCTGGCGACCTGTTGTTGAATTTTATTTTGTTTGGTGTGCTCCTTTTTAAACTTTCAAGTAAGATTGACTCTTCATCATTAGAGGATATTAGAACAGTTTATTTATTCGCCTTTCTCCTTAATGAACTTTCTGAGATTGAATAAATTTCATTTGATGATGAAGATGCATCTTTTGACTTCTTGGATGCTTGTAGCTTGGAGCTTTTGCTTATGACAAATTTTTTTTCACATTTTTCTTTAATGGACTTTCTTCTTCTTTTGATGATGAAGATACATTTTTTGACTTGGATAGTTGTAGCCTTGGACTTTGAGTTGTGCCATCTTCTTCATTTACCTTTTTTCTTAAATGAGTTTGTGAGATTTCATAAACTTCTTCATCAGATGATAAAGATGTACCTTTTGACTTGTTGGAAGAGGCAAAGTTGTGTTGCTACATTTGGACCTATTATTAGAATTTATGAAATTAAGGAGGCAAAATGAAATTTCATGAAGCAACATATATAATAAGCATGCATATACATTAACAAATATGGAGATAAATAAATTAACAAAAAATATATAATGACTTTATTCATTAAAATTAACATATGTTAAGTTTCTGGGTGATACCTAACCCAGACTATTGTCCTCCAAGACAAAGACGACATTACAGGTTTGTTATTACATTAGCTAAAATTTCATTTTTGATGATCTATAATATTTATACTCACCTTTATTATGATTCAGGTCAATCTCACCAAGGATAGAAAGTATAGGAATCGATCATACTATAGATCACCTTATGCATCAAGAAGCTGCAACCGAAGTAGGAGTTATAGCAGAAGCAAGAGTTACAGTAGGAGCTTGAGCCAAAGTCCAGGCTACTCTAGGTGATTAACTTGATAACCATGGTGGTGGATGCGCTGGAAAATGCTTTAGTTTTCATATATGTATTTTGTTAGAACAAAAACAAAAAGAAAAGAGAAGGAGCATGGTTACTAAGTTGCATACAACATGATCAAACATGGTCTAATGTTATGATAACATTAATACTAATTATACACAAAGTGATTGCTACATACTTCCGTTACACACTAATCAATTATAGTGCATGCTTGAGTCCAAATTAAATTACAGAAAAAGTTACAAAATAATCATAAATTCACCTTTGACATAGCATATATTCCTAAAGTTACAAAATAATCATAAATTCATGTTTGACATAAGGTAGTGAAAGACCAATAGGCCAAACCAATAGCTGAACATCAGCCACTCATGAAGTATCATATGCCAAAATATTAAAATTAGATCATATTAGCAAGCACACCCATGATATTGTATATTCATTTAAAAGTAACATTTATGCAAGTTTTGTGTCATGCTAATCATGGTTAGGTTGTCATGGTAAAATATAATATAATGCACATTACCTTGCTATGAAAATAGGGGATAAAAAATTGACACTCAGTTGCTCACTATAGTTAAAGAATATTTAAATAATTTATTTGTATTATTATAAAAAAAATAATTTAAACTATATCAAATAGCTACAAGATGAGAGGAGATTAATTACTTGAAATAGGTGTTTCATCATATCAAATTATTCTCATAACTACTCTCCCTCTTGATGCTTCTGCCGTTGGCTAACCAAATGGTCAAACATCTCCACGACCTCTGTCACGTTGGTCAATTATCTTAATATTGAAAAAAGATTGTGATATTCATAACCAACTCCTTAAATTTTTTTTTTTTTTACCTTTAGGCAATGAATAATTAAGAGCATATCTTATTTAAGTTAAAATTTATTCATATTGTGAAAAATATTGTTTAACTATAAAGTTGAGTTAGAAAAAAACTTTCTTGTAGATTGTAGTTGCAAGTTTGTATTAAGAGCTTTCTCTTCTAAAAGAGGAAGGTGAGTTAAGTAACCATGATTGTATAATGTACTTGGAAGAGGCAAAGTTGTGTTGCTACATTTGGACCTATTATTAGAATTTATGAAATTAAGGAGGTGAAATGAAATTTCATGAAGCAACATATACATTAACAAATATGGAGATAAATAAATTAACAAAAATATATAATGACTTTATTTGTTAATATTAGCGTATTTTAAGTTTCTGGGTGATACACCTTCAAATGTTGATCTGATGCCTTTGAGTTATATATACCTCTGACTCTTATGCTTATTTTTCTCCCGGACCATGTTGTCAACCAAGGACTAACAATATATTTTAAAATGTCTACATGTATCCCTAAAGTGAGGCAATGTGATTATTTAAACAAAGGAACATTCTGAAGACACAAATTCATCAACCTTATTAATTAAGCCTAACAAAAGTTCACATTCACTTAAAATTATATAAAACACTAACAGTTCAACTTTTACACAAGTGTGTGTGTGCGTACTTGTTTGTTTATTTGGTTTCCGGCTTATAAAATGACAATAGTAAAGAAGAGGACAAAAATAACACTTATGTCTATTAGATTTGAATTTAAATTCCAATGACTAATTCGAATTTGAATTTCAACTTAATAAAAAAAACATTTTTCATATGAAGAAATATAAATTGTTTACATACCATCATTTGGATGCACCTTTTTGCTAATCTCCTTCTTCTTTCCAAGTTAAGTTATATTGTTCTTTTGCCCTGTCTATCCTCTTTTCATATTTTTGCATCTATCAATGGGAAAATCTACACATTAGAAAAATAAATATATCACAAAAGTGAAACTATAAATCAACAAAACTCAGTATCAAAAGTCTTACCTGTGTGTAGGACCAAAACTTTAAAGTATGCGATTGTGGAGAGGCTCTCACTATACAATGCAGTATGCGATTCAGGGAGTGTCCTGCGATTCAGTCTTTCATGTGAAGATGCTTGCACATCCCCAAATTCGTTTGTCCGAGTTTTCGTCGAGTGTCGCACGATTTGGAGGGTCTGACCGAGGTTTCATGGAGTGTCTGCGATTGGGAGAGTGTCCTGCGATTCGGTCTTTCATGTGAAGATGCTTGCACATCCCCAAATTCATTTGACCGAGTTTTCCTCGAGTGTCATGTGATTCAGAAAGTCTGACCGAGGTTTCGTGGAGTGTCGTACGATTCAGGGTTTGATGCGAAGAGGCTCGCACAACCCCAAATCCGTCTGATTGAGGTTATCGTCGGTTGCCATATGTGATTGGAGGTCATGCGATTCGGTTTTTGATGTGAATATGGTTCACGAAATACTACTGCTATAGTATCATCATCATAATCGCGAACGTAGAATGAATGAAGCGATCGAATTTCAAAAGGTTCTTCTGCGCCGAAGATCTGGGAGAGGACAAAGTTGTATGTGAAAAATCTTGAGATGAAAAACAGGTACGTAGAAGGGAATGCAGAAGACTGGGGCATCTGGAGGTGAGTATCACTCAATTGAAATGTATTGTATAGGGTTTTGGAAGATTGTGAGTATCACTCAATAGAAGAATGTTCTTCTTCTTCCACATCATCATGTTCGCTGACATGACAACGTAATATGAAATAGCTCAGCTTTTATATATTATTATAAATAGATATATGCTGATGATAGCCTGATATATATTAACTAGAATTTGATAAGGAAATTAAAATTGGTAAGGATTCTGCAAAATAAAAATGTCAAAAAACAAATGTCTTGTGTTGTATTCTCATTTGGGAACACATTCCAACTACCAATGGAACTATACAAGAAAATGGAAAATCTTTACGATAAACGAATATGCCTTCTGTACAAATTTGCCTAATCTAGTCGATCTCAGACTGCATTAGCATGATTTACAGCTCATTCAAGTTAGCGATGATGTTTAGGAACTCATCCTCCTTGCATGGAATTGTGAGACCACCCGTTGGCTGATCAAATCCAAATTCTTCTTCTGCTTGACTTAATAATTCTTGAAATGAAGGTTGGTTCAAGTATGATACTGGAATCATGAACCGCCTCATCTTATCTCCAACATAGACTGCAAAATAGCCTTTTTGTACTTCAACCCTCTTGGAGGCTGTTTGGGTTGTAGATAGCGATGCTTGTCTGATAATAGCAGGTATGCGGAAACCCATTGTTTTCTCTGGCTCCTCACAACAAACCGTACAATGGACTTGAATATGAAAGAAAGAAATATTTGAATTCTGATACTGGAGGAATGCAATGAATTGGGTACCCTGAGAACCCAAGAAATAGTGTATATATAGTTTCTATGTGCCTCTGAATCCAATTCAACAATGGATTACTTTTTGTCGTGGCCATGGTGGGGTCTACTTAGGGACAAAGGATCACATGGTATTATCTCAGAGATCTGTTTGAAGGATTAGGAAGTTCAATGGGAGTGTATACCCCACCTTCTTAGGTAATGGCAAACAAATTACGCACCTGACACCTAAAGTTTGTTCAAGCATTGTGATATAGCTAATCCAATGGTGGACATGCTTTAGACACGCCTCCTGCTTCTTTAAATAAGATGACAGTTCTCTCTCTCTCTCTCTCTCTCTATATATATATAAATATTCCACCATGTATCGACTAATATCATAGTGACAGTTAGCAACCAGTAAACCTTAAGCAGACCAGATTAATAGCTCTCTGCAATAGTGTTCAGAGATACGAAGAGAACCAATATTGAACACATAAATGAAGTTTCTGGTCCCCACCACCCTCAATCAGTGTCAACATGATCCAATTAGACTTTCTTTTTCAAAGATACAGAAGGTGGGACTTGCATTATCTACTATAACATGTTAGACTGATTCTTAAGATAAGTCCTCCAAGACAACACCATATACCTTGTCTTTCATTTGGTCCCATTACTCAAATCTCATATCCCTCCTTCACCAATAATTCATGTAGTTAGTGATTTCTTACATATCCTTTTATCCACACACACACACACATTCATGGCCTCAAGCATTTAGGACCAACACAAATCATTCGCGTCCAAAAGCATTCAAAGTTTTTCAAGACTTTTCTCAAACCATTTTCTTCTCAAGTCTATAAAACAATCAATACAACAATGGATTTTCGTTTACCTGGTATCAAAAAGGCATTATTTGCAGCCAATCAAGTATCATCAAAAGCAGGGGATGCACCAAAGGGCTACCTTGCAGTCTATGTTGGAGAGAAAATGAAGCAGTTTGTAATCCTTGTGTCATACTTGAACCAACCTTCATTCCATGACTTGCTGAGTCTAGCCGAGGAAGAGTTTGGGTATGGCATCCCATGGGTGGTCTCACAATTCCTTGAAGCAAAGATGTCTTCCAACGTTTAACTTCTTGCTTAAATGGACAATAAAACTCACACTTTAGTAGGCTGACATAGATTAGTAGTGACATTTTTGTACATTAGGCATCTTCTCAACTTGTAAAGAACTCCTTTTCTGAAGAAATACGGAAAAGAAAGACCATCAAATTGACAAAATCACAGTATATAATTTTATGTGTGCAATGGCAATATATTTAACTGATCATGCATCTCCTCTATGTTTTCTGTTTATTACTAAGAAGGTTCCTTTCCCTGTACAAGCAAGGTTGATTTCTGTTAAAAAAAACTATTTTCTGATAAATTTAAAAGCAAGCACAGAACATGTCATTCCTAACAAGGGTAGAGCAAAAGTATTTTCCTAGGATCTGGGAGAAAGATAGATTTATTTGGGACGAAGTTAAAATATATTTTATTAATTAATATACCTATGAAATTAATATTTTTGAGGTTCCAAGGAATCACCCATGAAGCACCGTCCCTGCTATTGCAGGTGCAAAATAACAATGGACTAAGCATTAAAGGTTTATTTTCCCCTTGAGTAACACGGGCCAACTCCTATGGCAAAAGCTTTCTCTTATACCATTGACATCTGGTATGGTATGACTTATTATCTATAACCCTATATCTGTAGAAGTCAAAGAGCCAATGCTTTTCTATGACTTATGTCTTTTATATAAGATGAAACTATGACCTTGCAGTGCAAGAAGCATAGGTTTAAAGTCTACAAATCAAATAAAGAAAACGTCGTCTTGAAGCAAAACACTAGGTCTTGGTATGCAACAATTATGACTGACTATCAAATTATCATCCCAAAATATTTATACATCTAGACTTTTGAAGCCAGAGATTCAATTTCTCAATGTAATATAATAAAAAAAGACAATTTGGAAAGGGAGAAATAATAAGCCTGGATAATATATCAACTGTTTACTATTCATTGAAACTGTGGATCTGAGTTCTTATTTTCTGTTCACCATTGCTGTTAAATTTTGGGGCAATACAATAGTAATTATCCATGCTTTTCTGTCCAAGAAACAACTAGTAATCCATGTACTGGTGCTGATTGTGTTGTAAAACAGAAAAAATGATGACCTTTGGAAAATTATAATGATTTTATGGTGATAAAGGGTAGTAGAACAATAGGGAGTATAACTGAAGATAGTTACTATGTGTTCCTTAAAGCAGGAACTCAATGAGCCATGAATTATAAAAAAATTGTAGCAACAAGTGTCTAATTCTGTTTCATGACAATTGTGTTATGGATTCCTTGTTTGTGATCAAGGACGTATATTGAAATTAAAATAGGGCAGCAGTACCAACCATTAATCTCTAATATATGCTGATAGCCTGATATATATCCACTGAAATTTGATAATAATTTTAAAATTAGTTGGGATTTGGCAAAAGAAAAAAGTGTTTACACTATGTCTTGTGTTGTATTCTCATTCATCTTCCTTTGGAATCATACAAGGAAAGAAAATGGAAAACCTTTACAATAAAAGAATGTGCCTACTGTAAAAATTTGTCTCATCTAATCTATCTCAGTCTCCATTAACATGATTTACAACTCATTCAAGCGAGAGGTGACATTTAGGAACTCATCCTCCTGACATGGAATTGTGAGACCACCAGTTGGATGATCATATCCAAATTCTTCTTCAGCTTGATTTAATAATTCTTGAAATGAAGGTTGGTTCAAGTATGATACTGGAATCATGAACCGCCTCATCTTATCACCAACATAAACTGCAAGATAGCCTTTGGGAACTTCAACCCTCTTGGAGGCTGCTTGGGTTGTAGAAAATGATGCCCGTCTAATAATACCTGCTATGCGGAAACCCATTGTATTCTGTTGCTCAACACAACAAATAGTGCAAAGGACTAATTGTATATGAAAGAAATATTTGAATTCTGATACTTGAGAAATGCAATGACTTGTGTTGCTTGAGAACCCAAGAAATAGTTTATATATAGTTCCCAATGGCCTCTGCAATCCTATTCCACAATGAATTATTTTTTGATGAGGTCTACTAAGGGACAAAGGATCACATGATATTGTCTCACAGGTCTCTTTCAAGGATTAGGAAGTTCAATGGGTGTGCATATCCCACCTTCTGTGATAATGGCCAACCAATTTTCCACCCGAGAACCCGATGTGTGTTCATTCCTTAATTGTGATATAGCTAATCCAATGGTGGACAGGCTTTAGACATGTCACCTGCTTCTTTAAATAAGATATATTCTATGATGTACTGACTATTATCATAGTGACAATTAGCAAGCAGTAAACCTTATGCAGACCTGATTGACATCTAAAACTCGCATACATTAAGTTTTCTGCTGGGCCTTCCTTTAATAGTTGTCAACATGATCCAATTATATTTTCTTTTTCATAGATATATGTTTCTTTTCAAGTGGGGAAATCTGTTGGCCTTCACTTCAGAAGCTGTGGTCCATAGTTCTTAACATGATACGTTGATTATTGTGAAAGTCTTCTAAGACAACTCCATATGCCCTTGTCTCTTAGTCGGTCCCATTACTCCTATCTCATAGCCCTCCTTCACAGATAATTCATGTAGCCAACGGTTTCTTACATATCCTGTTATCTATCTATCTATCTATCTATATTCATGGCTACAAGCATTTAGGACCAAAAAAATCATTCATATCCTGAAGCATTCAAAATTCGAAAACCCTCCACTTCCAAGTCTATTTAGACCATTACCTTCTCAAGTCCCAACACATACTATACAACAATGGGTTTTCATTTATTAGGTATCCGAAGGGCATCATCTGCTGCAAACCAATTAGTGTCTTTAAAAGCATTAGACACGCCAAAGGGCTATCTTGCTGTCTTTTGGAGAGAAAATGAAGCCCTTTGTGATCCCTGTATCATACTTGAACCAACCTTCTTTCCAAGAGTTGTTGAGTCAAGTTGAGGAAGAGTTTGGATATGATCATCCCATGGGTTGTCTTACAATTCATTGCAGTGAAGATGTCTTCCAACATATAACTTATAGACTGACATAGATTAGTCTAGACATTTTGTACCATAGGCATCTTTTCAACTTGTAAAAGTCTCCCTTTTCTCAAGAAATAGTGGGAAAGACCGTTAATTAGAAGTACAAATTTATACAGAATTTTTTAAAAATTTGTAGTTACTATGAATTTAACTACTCAAGAGCTTTTATTGTTCATTTGTTACAATAATCATTTCTCCCTGTGTGAGCAAGGTTATTTGCTGTAAGAAAAGCAAACATGATTTCTATCAAGGATAAAACAAAAGTATTTTTCCTAGGACCAAAGAGAAAGATAAATTTATTCAAGACAATGTCAAAATATATTTTTGGGTTAATTATATTTTTAATCCCTATACTTTTCCCTTGTTTTTAACGTGTTAAACGTGTTTGAAACACGAGTGTGAGATCATGGGTATTGTATAATTCATGAGCAGTGTTTGTGTGTAAAAAATATTTTAGGAGTTGGACATGAATCAGGAAGGTGATGCCCTAACGGATTCTTCAGAGTCTAAGCCTTGGGGGTAAAGACACTCGGTTTGAGTGTTCCTTTAAACATATGTTGATCCTATATGATTGGAGCATTCTTGCAAAACGGAGTGACCGTGACTGGTCACTTTATAATTTTACTTAGTGAGAGTGACCTGACATACTCATTGTATGGTGTGACTTGTTATGTACTCCTAAGCGTCCTAGGGTGGTTTTTCACTGACATGATATCAGATTGCATATAGGCTTGAGTCTTAGTGTATCTATTGCATAACACTTGTGTATTTATTAATATTGATTGATTTCGTGATATTGTGTTTTGATCTTTGAGTACGTGAATAATGTGAAAATGAATGAGACGTATTGTGTTGTCATGTGATGTTACACGACAAAGTGGTGG
The DNA here is from genome assembly GCF_000004515.6 of Glycine max. Lineage (NCBI taxonomy): Eukaryota > Viridiplantae > Streptophyta > Magnoliopsida > Fabales > Fabaceae > Glycine > Glycine max. The sequence goes on along the minus strand of NC_038245.2, from coordinate 45,129,678 downwards.
AATTACGTGAGCTATGTTTAAGTAAGTTATATCTCATTTACATGATTTGTATATCTAGTTGTCTCGTTTCTCTATATTAGTTAGAAATGTGAGAACTCACTCCTCGTGTGTTATTTGTGTTTGGATCCTGTAATGATCTCGAACTTTGTGTTCGTGAAAGTAGATAGTTAGGTGAATGACTATGGAAAACCTTATGCTAGAGGACGTGGAAACACAATATTCTGATAGGATGTGACATTGGGATATAAGTTTTTATATTAGTTGCGTGAAGTCTTGGACGACCTTGTTTGATCCAAAATGATTTTATTATTTATTTGAACAAGTTTTATTATGATGCGAGAAAAATAAATGTGAACTTTTTATCCTTTTGAAAGGATTTTATTTAAATGTGTTTTAAGAACTTTTAATTAATTATAATTTCTTATTCCTTTTATTGTTAATACATATATGTATGGGGTAGAAGGTGTCACAGTTAGTTATAGATGTTATCCATTGAAATTGATGAGAACAGAACAGTAAATTGAATAAATATTATTGATAAATACTAATCCTGACTATGCCAAGTTCAAATTGCAGAGAAAAGTGAACATTGTAATCAATGAACAGAGTACTTAGCAATTGAATTCGTTGTCATTGCTAAAAAATGGGATAATCTTTACCAACTGAGAAGATGGCTATTGTATAAAATGTCTCCACTAATCTACGTCAGTCTCCTGCAGTGAGATGTACGTATTATCCACTCAAGTGAGAAGTTAAATATAGGAAGACATCTTCACTGCAAGGAATTGTGAGGCCAAACTCTTCCTCAGCTTGACTCAACAACTCTTGGAATGAAGGTTGGTTCAAGTATGATATGGGGATCACAAACCGCTTCTGTTTCTCTCCAACATAAACTGCAAGATATCCCTTTGGGACTTGTATAGATTTTGAAGCTGTGAATGATGCCCGTCGAATAGCAGGTAAACGGAAACCCATTTTTGTCCTTGTTTGAAGGAAGAAGAAAATCTCAAATTTACAAATAATGAATCTAAAAGTTGGTGCTTGAGGATGCCAATGACTTGTGTTGTTTGTGAAGGCAAAGGATAGTGTATATATATAGTTTTAAAGATTCCGTAGAAACTAAATTCACAGAAAATGATTGTTAGAGGATGGAGGGCAAACACATGAGATATCACGTGGACATGGTGTTGCCACTATCAGGGATAAAGTTGTGTAGACGTACGCGCGTGTTTAACCCCACCTTATCAAAACAATGGCACACTAACCATAACGTGCCTAAGTGAAACCAAACCTTTATTCATGCATTAATTGGTATTTCATAATTTTGTAAACATGCTTTGGACATGTTTACGTCATGTTGACAACGCTGCCTAAATTAATGCTTAATGTTGTACTATAGCTGGAAAGAAAGTAATTTCTGGCCGATGAATTTTGTAAGGCTATGGATAGCAAGAGATCATATGTTTGTTCTATTTCAAGTGGATTCGCTCCAGAAGGTGGGGCCCGTACGTATTATCTACTGTAACATGTTGCATTCATCCTTGAGAAAGTTCTCCAAGGCAACACCATATGTGCCATTGTCTCCCTGTGGATCCCATGACTCTAATTATATCATAGCCCTCACCCCTCAATCATCCATGTAGCTACCGATTTCTTACAAGTTCTTTCATCTTTATATATATCTTTGGTTGCAAGCATTTAGGACACCAAAAATATTCACATCCTAAAGCATTTGAATTTCAAAAACTTGCATCTTATTTACAAGTCCTTATTTTCAACTTTCTCTTCCCAAGTATCAACGCATATAACAATGGGTTTTCATTTACGCGGTATCAAAAAGGCATCATTTGCAGCAGACCAAGCATCTTCAAATGGTGTGGATGTGCCAAAGGGCTGCCTTGCAGTCTATGTTGGAGAGAAAATGAAGCGGTTTGTGATCCCTGTATCATATTTGAACCAACCTTCATTTCAAGATTTGTTGAGTCAAACTGAGGAAGAATTCGGTTATGACCATCCAATGGGTGGTCTCACAATTCCTTGCAGAGAAGATGTGTTCTTAAATACATTGAATAGGTGCTAATCCGATGTACACGAGGCTGATATGTAGACGTGTAGACCCAATTTTTTTAACATTGTGGCTAATTACCTTGAAAATATTCTCTCTTTTTTGTTATCTTACTTGGGCAAATGTTCATCTGAATGAGCAGTCTAGGAACATGTTTTTTCTCACATTTTCATTTATTCAATCTGAAAATTGAAGGCACTAACAAGCAGAATGTTCACTTTAGCTTCTTCAAATGATAAAACTGAAAATTAATTCTTTTCTTGATCCTCCGAAAAAGAAAACAAGAATTATTTTCACTTATAAAATCGATTTTCTTCCCCTTGTTTTCTGAAAGTGGGAAAGGTGCATGTAATTATATATGGCCAAAAATATTACGATAACAGAACGTAATTATTAAATAAGAAATTTGTTAAAAATGTGTTAATTAGAATAAAAAAATCCCAATGCATCAAATTTAAATAAAATTATTAACTATGCATTATATAAATAAATGAAAGGCTTAAATATGTTCCTTGATCAAGGATGAATTTTCTTTTGAATTCTTAATATTTTTTGTGCTAGATCCTTGGTATACTAATTTTTTTGTTTTGGATCTCTACTGTTAATTTAATGATCAGGTGTTAAAAAATTAACTTAAATATATTTTTGGTCCTTAAAAATAACTAAATTTTGTTTTAGGTTTCCAATAAATTTTTTTTGCATTGATCCCTGATATAATAAAATTTTTGTTGAATATCTGTTGTCAATTAAGTGATTAATTAATTAATTAAATATTTTTTTGTCCATGCAGTTTAGCATTTTTTTCATTTTTGTTCTTGTATTTTTTTCTTTTAGTTTTTATAAAATGTGTTTGTTTTATTTTTTTTATCCTTAAAACGCTTTAGATAATATATTTTTTTACTATTTAAAACAGTTTTTGCTGTTAATTTGTTTTACAAGGACGAAAATAAAAAACAAAGGCTAAATTGCAAAGACAAAAACCCATTGTTATATGTGTTGATACTTGGGAAGAGACCTGTAATAAGATGCTAGTTTTTGAAATTCAATTCAAATGCTTTAGGATGTGAATATTTTGTGTTGTCCTAATATAAATGCTTGCATCCGTTAATATATAAAGATAAAAAAAAAAAATAGTAAGATATCGTTGGCAACTTGAATGGTTGAAGGAGGAGGGCTATGAGATAAGAGTCATGGGACCAACAGGGAGACAAGGACATATGATGTGGCCTTGGAGGACTTTCTCGGGAATCAATGTGGCATGTCCAACCTTTCAAAGTGAGTCCACTTGAAATAAAGTAGACTAATGATCTCAAACCTTATCTCAGGAACATATATATTGGTCTATGATCTCTCGCTAACGATTCAACAGCCAGAATTACCATCCAGCTGTACTTCGATCAATATTAGGCCACGTGAAGAAAACATGTCCAAAGCATGTTTGCAAAAGTATGGAATACCAATTAATGCATGAACAAACCTTATATAGGTTCTCACTTAGGCACGTCAATCTTATTGGGTTACATGCATGTGGAGGCTTTATATAAGTTGGCCATTGTTTTGATAAGTTGGGGTTACACACTACTTTATGATTGACACTAGTACTGAAGACAACTCCACGTGATACCTCACATGTAGACCCTCCTTCCTTTATTTTAACAGTCACTTTCTCTGGAAATTGGTTTATAGGGAATTTTAAAAGCTATATATACACTATCTTTTGCCTTCAACAGCAACGCAAGCCATTTGCATCCTTAAGCATCAACATTTGGGTTCTTCTTCCTTCAAACAAGCACAAAAATGGGTTTCCGTTTTCCTGCCATTCGACGGGCATCATTCAACGCTAACCAAGCAGCTTCAAAATCAGTACAAGTTCCGAAGGGCTATGTTGCAGTCTATGTTGGAGAAAATATGAGGAGGTTCGTGATCCCCATATCATACTTAAACCAACCTTCATTCCAAGACTTATTGAGTCAAGCTGAGGAAGAGTTTGGATATGATCATCCCATGGGTGGCCTCACAATTCCTTGCAGTGAAGATGTCTTCCAACAGACAACTTCTCGCTTAAATGAACAATAAATCCCACACTTTAGGAAACTAACATAGATTAGTAGATACATTTTGTACAATATAGGCATGTTCTCTAGCGTGTAACAATTGTTACCAATTTTTGAGTAATGACAACAAATTCAATTGCTAAGTACTTCTGTTTATCATTTATTATGTTCACTTCTCCTTGCAATTATAACCATAGACAGGATTAGAAGGTTGCTTGTTGCAAAAAAAAGAAAAGGCTTGATTGTTCTCATAATTTCCACAGCATAAATACCAGTGCTTCACAGTCTGGGAAGGCAGGGCAGAGCTAAATAGTATCTTGCTTCGGTCAAAGAGAAACATCAATTTATTTGGGATGGGTTTCAAAGGTTTTTTTGGTTTTATATTGACACACAAACATAAAATTAAAATTCGTGGATCCAATCATACACAAGAAGCTGTCCCTGCTAACTGCCAAGGCACTTATAATGGACTTAATATATGAAGGATTCTTGTTCCCATTAATTTCAATGAATAACATCCATGGATAATGAAATTTCATATTCATTTGATATATTGTTTGTCTTATATTTACAACGATTATCCATAATTCTTAACTTAAAAAATAAAAAATCATTGATCATTGCAGTATATATCAGATTTCGGGGCTAATGCTAAACAACTGAAGGCCAATTGGCAATTACAGTTTGACTGTTTCTTAGCAGGCATGGATTACTTGTAATATCTTATGAAGATCACATAATTATATTTCAATTTTATGAGAGAGAGAGAGAGAGAGAGAGGTTTCCTATTTTGGTTTTTTAATTTTGTAACATTAGAGAAGGAAGGAAAAATGGAGCAATGAATGCATGAATTAAGATGCTTAATTTTTGTTTTCCTCCAGACTGGTAATATCTTCAAATGGTTCAAGGTTTGAAGAGTATTCAATTAATGAAGAAAACCAGTCACTAGCATATTGGCTGTAAAACCAACTACTGATCATGTGAAAAATGGCGCTGCTGCTTGACTAAAAGAAACCACAAACCGTTTATGTTTATCATATATGGAAATGGGGTCTCCCTCATATGAGTGATTCAGTTGTGTGGTTCACAAAGACTTCTATGGATGAAATTCGATCTCGTGTCAGGCCATGTTTCAGTGACTACCATGCACTAAGTAGGGGTGGTTCACAAAGATCTAGGAGCCAGATAAAATTAAAGTGGTTCAGGTTCACAAAGAATTCTATTTTTCAGTGACTTCTATGTTTCTTCTTTATTTCTCCTTTACGTCAATCATTTAATTTAGACTATGTTTCTTCTCTTCCCGCCTCTTTAGGTAGTAGCTATTTTTCATTGAACTTAGCTGTAAAATAAAGAGTTAATTGTTTTATTTCAATTTTGTACATTAAGAATTATTTGATTTACTCTAAAAAATAATTATTTAATTTCAATCAACATATTTTTAGCTAATTAATTTCTTTTCAAAAATTATTTTCAGATAGATAAATGTAGAGAAAATGTAAGAAAAAATTTCTAGTAGGAAACTTCTCATTCAGATATATATATTTTTACACTTGCCAAGATAATAAAAATGGAGGGAGAGAATATCTTCAAGCTAAGAAACTATGTTACAACAAATGCTAAAGTTTAGTCTATATCTATGCCAGTTTCATCTTCATGGGATTAATTAGCAACTATTCAAGCGAGAAATGGTATCAATGAACACAGCTTCTCCACAAGGAATTGTGAGACCACCCATTGGATGGTCATACCTAAATTCTTCTTCAGCTTGACTCAACAAACCTTGAAATAAAGGTTGGCTCAAACAACCCAAGCCATTTGCATCCTCAAGCATCCACATTTAGGTTCATTCTCTAAATTTTAAATTGTTCTTCTTCCTTTAAAACAAGCACAAAAAATGGGTTTCCATTTACCTGATATTCGATGAGCATCATTTGCAGCTTGCCAAGCAGCTTCAAAATCTTTGGAAGTCCCAAAGGGCTATCTCGCAGTGTATATTGGAGAGAAACAGAAGCGGTTTGTGATTCCCATATTCTACTTAAACCAATCTTTATTCCAGGATTTATTGATTCAAGCTGAGGAAGAGTTTGGATATGATCATCCCATGGGTGGCCTCACAATTCCTTGCAGTGAAGATGTCTTCCAACATATAATTTCTCACTTGAATGGACAGTAAATTATCTCAAACTATAGGACACTGACATAGACTAGTTTAGACAATTTGTACAGTAGGCATCTTCTAACTTGTAACAATTGTTACCAATTTTTAAGTAATGACAACAAATTCAGTTGCTAAGTTTTTCTGTTTATCAATTATGATGTTCAGTTGTTCACTTCTCCCTTCAATTAGAATGGTAGAGAGAGTATTACATGCTTGCTTGCTGGAAAATAAAATAAATTTATAAAGACTTGATTGTTCTTATAAATTCCAGAGCATAACAAATGATGTACTTCGCAGTCAGGGCAGGACAGAGCTAATAGCATCTTACAATGGCCAAAGAGAAGCATTAATTTACATGTAAAATTAAAATTCATGATCCCAATCATACATGAGATTTTGCCCCAGCCAAGGCAGTTATAATGGACTTAATTTGAAGTTTTATTGTTCCCATTAATTTCAATGGGTAACATCCCTGGCTAAAGATTTCTATTATAAAGATTTGTTGGCACAAGAGAAATATACGAAATCAGAAACGTGAGAAGTGTTTCATTCAACTGCAGAATGCTTTGTTTCTGATATAGAATATTTGCTCATAAAAGACAGAACAACAAGTTCCTGCTACCTAACAGGTTAATAAGCCACCTGCCAACTTAATTACAAAGCTTAAAACACACTCTAAAATACTTTAGTCTAAAAAATACATTAACTACAGCATAAGACAAAAAATAAAATTACACATCCTAAAACTGTAGAGTACATCAGATATTTCAGCAGTTTAAGATTATCGTCTGAAGTCAACATAATGTCAATTTTATAAGAGAGAAAGATCCCTTATTTTGATTGTTTGATTTGTTAAACAGACATTGCAGTAGGATGAATATATGGCATAAGATACTTTCTGTTTTCCTACAATGAAAAACATGAGTAGTATCTTCAAATGGTTCAATTTTTTAAGAATATTCAATTAATGAAGATCTGCTGTGGCCGTAAAACCAACTATTTAACATGTTCATGTAAAGATGCTGCTGCTGCAGCTTGGCTCACAGAAATCACGAATCGTTTATCATAAGAAAATGGGGCCTCCCTCATATAAATGATTTAGTTATGTGGTGCTGGTGTGAAATTATGCAGGTGTGAAATTATCTATTTCAGTAGTGACATGAATTCGAGCTCCTGTTTTTGCTTAGTATATAATTTATGGATGAAATTAAATCTCATTTTTCAGTGACCACTATGTACTAAGTAGTGATGGATCACAAAGATCTCAGAGCCAGATGAAATCAAAAGTGGTTCAAAAACACTTATATTTTTCATACTTTACTTTTTGGTGACACATTTTAATAATTGACTCTTTTTTTTCCTTTCTATATCTCACTATTACATCACACATTAAGTCATCTTTCTTCTCTTCCTATATCTTTCTAAAATAGTTATTTTTTATTGAATTTATTTTTAAAATGTAGAGTTAATAGTTTATATCAATCTGATACATTAAGAATTATTTGATTTAAATCAACATATTTTTAGCTAATTTCTTATTCAATAATTAGTTTTTTATCCTATGTTTTTTTCGCCATATGGTTACAAACACCTTGCTCTTTTTCTGCAACATGGGGGAAAGAACCAATTTTATAAATGAAAATAATCCTTGTTTCCCTATTCCCTTTTCAGAATCAAGATATGAATTTTCCATTTTATCATTTAAAGATTCCAAACGGAACATTTCAGCCTATTACTTGGATTTTCAGACACATAAATGTGGAGAAAATGTGAATGAAAGGTTCATGTTCCCAAACTTCTCATTCAGATGAACATTTTTTTACAGTTGCCCAAGTAAGATAATAAAAATGGAGAGAAAGAATATTTTCAATGTAAGAAACTATGATACAAAAATGTGTCTAGTTTAGTCTACGCCCATGTCAGTTTCATCTTCATGGGATTAGCACCTATTCAAGCGAGATGTCATATCTAGGAACACATCTTCTCTGCAGGGAATTATGAGACCAACCATTGGATGGTCTTACCCGAATTCTTCCTCAGCTTGACTCAACAAATCTTGAAATGAAGGTTGGTTCAAGTATGTTACAGGGATCATGAACTGCTTCATTTTATCTCCAACATAGACTGCAAGGTAGCCCTTTGGAACATCCACAGCTTTTGAATTTCCCTGGATTGCAGCAAGGGAAGCCTTTCTGATACCAGGTAAACGAAAAGCCATTGTTTTATGTGTTGATACTTGGGAAGAGAAAGTTTAGAAAAGAGGTTGGTAATAAGAGATGCTAGTCTTTGAAATTCAAATGCTTTAGGATGTGAATATTTTATGTTGTCCTAAATGCTTGCATCCATGAAAATATATATATATATAGATAGATAGATAGATAGATAGATGTAAAAATTAGTAAGATATCGTTGGCTACCTGAATGATTGAGGGAGGAAGGCTATGAGATAAGAGTCATGGGACCAACAGTGAGACAAGGGCATATGGTGTGGCCTTGGAGGACTTTCTCTGGAATCAATGTGACATATCCAACCTTCCAAAGTGAGTCCACTTGAAATAAAGTAGACTTATGATCTCAAACCTTACCTCAGGAATATAATGGTTTATGATCTCTCGCTATCTGTTGCCTTATAATTCACCAGCCAGAATTATCACCCAGCTGTACTTCAACATTGGGCCACGTGAAGAAAACATGTCAAAAGCATGTTCACAAAAATACGGAATACCAATTAATACATGAGCTGACCTCAGGTTCTCACTTAGGCACGTCTCTTTTGGTTACATGCGTGTGGAGGCTTTGCGCTGGCCATTGTTTGATAAGGTGGGGTTACACATTTCTTTATGCTTGATAGAAGTACAGAATACAACACCATGTGATATCTCATCTGTACACCCTCCTTTTAACAGTCACTTTTCCAGGAATTTCGTTTCTAGAGAATCTTAAAAGCTATATATACGCTATTCTCTTCCTTCACAAACAACACAAGCCATTGGAAGCCTCAAGCATCAAAATTTGGGTTCATTCTCTGTAAATTTGAGATTGTTCTTCTTCCTTCAAATAAACACACAAAATGGGTTTCCGTTTACCTTCTATTCGACAGACATTATACAACGCTAACCAAGAGGCTTCAAAATCAGTAGAAGTTCCAAAGGGCTATCTTGTTGTGTATGTTGGAGAGAAACACAAACGGTTTGTGATCCCTGTATCATTCTTGAACCAACCTTCATTCCAAGACTTATTGTGTCAGGCTGAGGAAGAATTTGGATATGATCACCCCATGGGTGGCCTCACAATTCCTTGCAGTGAAGATGCCTTCCAACATACAACTTACTGCTTTAAGGGACAGTAAATCTCACACTTAGATTGACAAAGATTTGTACTTTGTAAAGATATTTTGTACCATAGGCATTAGGCATCTTCTCTAACTTGTAACGATTATCACCAATTTTTGAGTAATGACAACGAACTCAATTGCTAAGTATTTCCATTTATCAATTACAAATTTCATTTCTCTCAGCAATTAGAACCGTATACTGTCTTAGAAAGATGCTTGCTGGAAAAAATAAAAGACTTGATTGTTCTCATGAATTCAACAGCATAACAGCTCATGTGCTTCACAGTCTGGGCAGTGATAATAGTATTGTGCTACGGCCAAGAGAAACATCAATTTATTTTGGACGGATTAGAAAGATTTTAAAGTTTTACACTCACACACAAAATTGTAATTCATGGCCCCAATCATACACAAGATGCTGTCCCTGCCCCTGTGAACTGCCTAGGAAGGTAACAATGGACTTAGCCCCGCCTTAAAATTACTATATTTGATAATCAGGTAATAGTGAATTTTATGTTCAGAGTTGCAATATATCATTCAACTTTCTCACACAAGACTTTTATATATGGTGATTTTCTGTGTGCTATGTACCATTACTTGATCCCACCATACAACAATGTTTCAGTCTCCAATTAAATTATATGTTGCATTTTACTTTGCGTATTCTTCAGAACTCACAAGGATGAGTGGTTGAGGTTGTTATGATAAAGAATCGCATTGGTTTGACTGGAGACATTGTCATGTACAACCACTGAATTGAATTGAAGCTCCTGTGTACCAGACAGTTAATGTGCATATGATTATCAACAGTTGAAGTCATTTCTTTTAGCTGTCATGCAGCATGCATACTTTATTATGATTAATCCATCAAGTGACCAAGAGATATGTATGAGTTGAATTTCTTTATGGATTACTACTGATTACTTTATCACTTGCTTATTTTTCATTGATTAACATGGCAGTAGAAACTCAAGAACTTCTCAATACTCTACTGGACCTTTAAAAATACTCTGTATGAGCAAACTAATTGTTGGGTTTTTTGGGCTCCCTTCTATGTGGAGTAAAGACCCAAATAAGAAGACCCATTTTGTTTCACTTATTTAAGTGGAGAGGATTCAGATTAAAGAGAGACACATATTGAGAGATACGCGAGAGAGATTCATTTGAGAGGGCAAAACAGTTACAAATCATACAGACAGAAGGAGAGGGAAAATCATTGTGATTTTCGCATACTCACTAGAGAGTGTTTTTCATATTGTAACTGCGAATTTGTTCACCATTAGATCGGGCTGATTTTTGGACAACAGGATCTACTCGCGTGATACTTCAAATTTTTCGGTTGGATTGGGAAAAAGATATCTATAGAGAGATAAGTGTTTCACATTATCTGCTCTATATTTTGGGATTTTATCTTCTTGTCTCTATTGTACCAATTGGGGGGTTTGTTTTGATTTGACTGTTTGTAGCATGTTTTAGTACACTTGTTTGAGGTTCTCTTGTATCTTCATTGATCATAGTGGAGTTATTTCTTTGGTTTGGACTACCCGTGACTTTTATCCTTGCATTGAGGGGTTTTCCATGTTAAACAAATTGTGTCTTTGTTTTCATCTATTTTGTGCTCTATACTTTATTGGTGCTCCTCATAGGTTCTTACAAGTTTGGGGAAATTTATTTCCGCTGCTTATTCCTCTTTGATAGAGTTTGTTATTGTGTTGGTCTATTTCTCCATCAGAGTGGTATCAGAGCCGTTGGTTCGACTTGGACCGACTTAGACGAGTAAGATGTAGCTAGAGTATGTGGACTCTATTGGCTATACTCATGAATGATAATGACTTCCGCTGGAGGGGGAGACCACTGAGTCTACCATGTGGAAGAGACTCACACTTGAGGTGAAGTCTCACATCAGGTAGAAATGAAAAATTTGAACACCATATAAGTGAGGAGAAAACCAACACTAATTTGACTTTGCAAGTTATTTTTGTCTGCCAAAGAATATTAGACGTTTGAGCTCCTGTTTTTGTTTGAAATATATATGATCAAGTTCAATCTCATTTTTTAGTGACTGTTAAATTAATCAGCTGTAAAACTTCTTTAAATTTCCATTTTACTGATCTAAGTTAGGTTGCTTATTTCAGTATGTTTGCTTGTGTCAATGGTAATGTCCTGATTAGTTGTTGGTATGGGTTTAGTCTGATTTTGGGAAAAATTGCACTCCTAATGACAGTGGGTGCATGCCTTTTGCTGATGGCGTCTGCATGCATGGGTATGATGATGGGCTGTCGTTTATCATTTATTTTCACTTAAATATGAACCGAAGTATGGAGAATAGTATCGTTATGCAGCAAATACGAAAATTGCTCTGCTCCCCCATTTTCTTCTACTCTGTTTAGTGTTTTTATGGTTATGTTGCTATTGCATGCTCTAACTGTCCACCTTAAAAAAAAAAAAAAAAAAAGACCACCGTGTACTTGGTAGGGATGGATCACAAAGATCTCGGAGCCAGCTGAAATCAAAAGCAGTTCAAAAACAATAATATTTTAATACTTACATTTTCATGACACTTATTTTTTAAAATTGACTTTTTTTATGTTGCTGTTCCATCACTCATTTAGTCGTTTTATTTGTCAGGCCTGGACGAACCTGGTACATACCCACAAGTACCTAACACATACCGGGTATGGGTATGTACCCGTATGGCATGACTTTAGAAGTACCCATGCTTCAGATGGATTGAGATGCCTAATTTATGTTTTCCTCTGAAAAAAGATGGGTAATATCTTCAAATGGTTCAAGGTTGGAAGAATGTCCAATAAATGAACAACCCATCTCTAGCATATAGTCTGCTGTGTCTGTAAAACCATCTAGCATGATCATGTGAAAAATGGTGGTGTTGCTTGACTCACAAGGAAATGGGGCCTCCCGCATATGAGAGATTCAGATGTGTATGGTTCACAAAGACTTTATAGATGAAATTCGATCTCATGTCAGGCCATGTTTCAGTGGCTACCATGCACTAAGTAGGGATGTTTCACAAAGATCTTGTAGCCAGATGAAATCATGTTCAGGTTCAAAAAAACTTCTGTTTTTCATAATTGACATTTTCTCTTTGGTTCTCTCTTACATCAGTCATTTAATTTAAAGGCTAAAATATGTTTTCAATCCTTAATAAATATTCGAATTTTGTGTTTGGTCCTTGATAAAAAATTTCTTTGCATGAAGTCCTTAATAAAATAACAATTTTAATTTTGGTCTTTGATAATTTTTTTTAGTCCTTGATAAATTAATGATTTTTGTGTTTGTTCCCTAATAAAAAAAATTTCATTTGTTATTAGTCTTTTTTAAAGAGACTAATAACAAATGAAAAAAAATTATCAAGCAACAAATACAAAATCACACATTTATCAGCGACTAATAAAAAGTGTCAAGGACTAGAAATAAAATTTTTGTTTTATCATAGTACAAAAATGAAGAAAAAATTTATTAAGGAACAAACACAAAATTCGGATATTTATTAACGACCACAAGCATATTTTAGCCTAGTTTAAACTTATTTATCTTCTCTCCCTATTTCTTTATAAAGTAGCTATTTTTATTGAACTTAGTTATAAATTGTAGGGTTAATAGTTTTATTTCAACTTGCTACATCAAGAATAATTTGATTTAAATCAACATATTTTTAGCTACTTAATGTCTTGTTCAGTAATTATTTTAAGATTGATAAATGAACAGAATATAACTAATTAATGTTTTATCATAAACTGATTCAGCTTATTAACTCCCAGGATGATTTTGATATTGACAAATAACAAGGAAATGAGAGAAATGATAATGGTCATAAAGTTCATATTTGTATTAACATTTTTACACTTGCCTGAGTATAATAACAAAAAAGAGAAAATATTTTCAAGGCAAGAAAGTGAGTTACAAAAATTGTGTTAAGTACTATATGTCTACGTCAGTCTTATCATCGCAGGGTTAGCACCTATTGTTCAAGCGAGAAGTAATATCTAAGAACACATCTTCTCCACAAGGAATTGTAAGACCACCCATTGGATGTTTATACCCAAATTCTTCCTCGGCTAGACTCAGCAAGTCTTGAAACGACGTTTGCTTCAAGTATGATAAGGGGATGACAAACCGCTTCATTTTCTCTCCAACATAGACTGCAAGGTATCCCTTTGGCACGTCCATGGCTTTTGATGATGCTTGGTTTAATGATGCCTTTCTGATACCAGGTAAACGAAAACCCATTGTTGTATGTGTTGAGACTTGAGAAGTGAAGGTTCTGAAAAAAATACTTGTAAATAAGATGAAAGTTTTTGAATTTGGAATGCTTCAGGATGTGAATATGATTTGTGTTGGTCCCAAAGGCTAGCAGCTATGAACATATATAGATGTAAGGATATGCTATTTGGCTACTTGAATGAATGGTGGAGAGATATGAGATAGGAGTCATGGGACCAACTGAGAGACAAGGGCATGTGGTGCTGTCCTATGAATACTCTCTAATGGACCCCAACCTAATTTGTTATAATAGATAATAAAAGTCCCACTTTCAGGAGTGTATCCACTTGAAATAATAAATCATATGTATGGCAACAAACTTCAGGAATATAATGCATGGTCTACAATCTATATATATCCCTTGCCTCATAATTCATCAGGCAGATATTAGTTAGTTACCAGCTGTAATTCAGCATTAAGCTGTGTTTTCAAAATGATGGAAACATGTCTAAAGCATGTTAACAAAATTATGGAGTAACATTCAATGGATCATGAACAAACATTGGGCTTCGGTAGAGCTAGCGAGTCCTATTTGGTTGCAAGTGCATGCTCTATGCTGGCTGTTGTTTGAGAAGGTGGGGCCATGCACTTATACACAACTTTACCCTTGATATAGAAGCGTCTAAGACAACACTACATGCATGATATCTCAACTCTGTGCCTTCCATCCATTAATAATCATTTCTCTTAAAATTTCGTTTCCATACTATCTTGAAAATTATAAATACACTTCCTCTTGCCTTCACAAATCACTGGCATCATCAAACATCAATATTTAGATTAGTTCGTGTTAGATTTGAGATCTTTGCCCTGCTCTTGTTCCTACAAACAATTACACAAAATGGGTTTCCATTTACCTGCTATTCGACGGGCATCATTCAACACTGACCAAGATCTTCCAAATCAGCTGAAGTTCCAAAGGGCTATCTGGCAGTGTACATTGGAGACAAACAGAAGCAGTTTGTGATTCCCATATCATACTTGAACCAACCTTCATTTCAAGAATTATTGAGTCAAGCTGAGGAAGAGTATAGATATGATCATCCCATGGGTGGCCTCACAATTCCTTGTAGTGAAGATGTCTTCCAACATATAACTTCCCGCTTCAATGGACAATAAACCTCACACTTTAGGAGAATGACATAGATTAGTAGAGACATTTTGTACTATAGGCATCTTCTCTAACTTGTAACATGTTACCAATTTTTGAGTAATGACAACGAATTCAATTGCTTAAGTGTTTCTTTTTATCAATTACAATGTTCACTTATCCCTGCAATTAGAATGTAGACAGTATAGAAGGTTGCTTTCTGGAAAAGAGAAAGAAAAAACCTTGATTGTTCTCATAAATTCCAATTTCCACAGCATAACAAACAAACCGCTTCACAGTCAGGACAGGACAGAGTAGACCTAATAGTATTTTGCTTGGGCAAGAAGCATCAATTTATTTAGGAAGGGTTTCAAAGATTTTAACTTTTGTACACATAACACATGTAAAATTAAAATTCATCCCAATCATACATGAGATTCCGCCCCTGTCAATTGTCAGGGTAGTTTCAATGGACTTAATAAGAAGGTTTAATGGTTTATTTGTTCCCATTAATTTCAATGGATAACATCCATGGCTAAAGAGATTTCGTATTGACGTATGGTTTAGTTTATTAATATAAAGATTATTGTATGAAGACCGCGTAATTTCAGTTTTATAAGAGATTGATAGATTCCCTTTCCTATTTTGGTTGTTTGATTTTTTAAACAGACATTACATAAGAAAGAAAACATGGAGCAATGAAATGTATGGATTAATATATACTTTCTGTTTTCCCCAAAAAAAACAGTTAATATTTTCAAATGGATCGAGGTTCAAAGAATATTGAATTAATAAAGAACTGGTCACCAGCATATCATCTGTTGTGGCCATAGGTAAAACCAACATGATCATGTGAAGATGATACTGCTGCTTGACTCACAGAATTCAAGAATCTTTGATCATAAGGAAATAGAGCATGCCTCAAATAATGTGTTTCACAAAAACTTTTATGGATGGAATTCAATCTCGTGTGAGTCCATGTTTCAGTTACCAGGGATGGTTCACAAAGATCTCGGAGCCAGATGAAATCAAAGAAGTCCAGGTTTGCAAAAACTTAAAATTTCCACACTTTACTTTATCACAACTGACTTAAAATGACTATTACATCAGTCATTTTGTTTTAAAGTTATATATTTCTTCTCTTCCAATCTCTTTCTAAAGTAGTTTTTTTTATTGAATTTAGTTATAAAAAGTAGAGTCGATATAGTTTTCTTTCAATATGATATATCAAGAATTATTTGATTTAAATCAACATATTTTGAGCTAATTTCATATTCAATAATTATTTTGATCAGATTGATAAGTTAAGAAAAAATTTGAGAAAAAGCTTCATGTAGGAAACTTCTCATTCAAATGAAAAAAAATTTACACTTGCCCAAGATAACAAAAATTTAAATGAGAAATGGTACTAAGAACACATCTTCTCTGTGAAGGTAAGAAACTACGTTACAAAAAAATCTGTCAAGTTTAGTCTACGTCTATGTCAGTTTCATCTTCAAGGGACTAAAACCTATTTAAATGAGAAATGGTATCTAAGAACACAGCTTCTCTGCAAGGTATTGTGATACCACCCATTGGATGGTCATACCCGAATTCTTCCTCAGCTTGACTCAACAAATCTTGAAATAAAGGTTTGTTCAAGTATGATACAGGGATCACAAACCGCTTTATTTTCTCTCCAACATGGACTGCAAGATATCCCTTTGGCACATCCACTGATTTTGAAGGTGCTTGGTTTGCAGCTAATGATGCCTTTCTGATACCAGGTAGGCGAAAACCCATCGTTGTATGTGCTGAGAATTGGAAAGATATTGTTGTGAAGAAAGAGTTGTAAATAATATGCAAGTTTTTGAACTTCAAATTCTTTAGGATGTGAATGATTGTTGCTGTCCTAAATGCTTACAGCCATGAATATATTATATAGATGAGAGAATTTGTAAGAAATTGTTGTCTATGTGAATGATTGAGGGGGGAGGGCTATAAGATAAGAGTCAAGAGGGTGTTGCCTTGTAGGACTTTCTCAAGGATGAACCTAACATGTTATAATTTATAATAGGGGTCCCACCTTCTGGAGCAAATCCACTTGAAATAATACAGAATGTGATCTCTCGCTATCCATAGCCTTATAATTCATCAGCTAGAAATTACTCTCCAGCTGTACTGTCCTTCAACATTAGGCTGTGTTATCATACCAACCTGAAGAAAACTTGTCCAAAGCATGTGTGCAAAATTACGGAATACCAATTAATGCATGAATAAACGTTTGGTTTCACTTAGGAACATACGTCTCAGTTGTTTACAAGTGGAGGTTTTATGTATGCCAATGTTTGATAAGGTGTTGGGGTTACACAACTTTATCCTTGATAGAGGAATTGAAGACAACACCTCCTGTGTGTGCCCTCCATCCTTTAACAGTCATTTTCTGCGAATTTAGTTTCTAGGGAATCTTAAAAACTATATATACACTATCCTTTCCCTTCGTTAACAACACAAGTCATTGACAACCTCAAGCATCAAAATTTAGGTTCATTATTTGAATATTTGAGATCGTTCTTCCCTCAAACAAGGGCAAAAAAATGGGTTTCCGTTTACCTGCTATTCGTCGGGCCTCATTCAAGGCTAGCCAAGTAGCGTCAATATTTGCACAAGTCCCAAAGGGCTATCTTGCAGTATATGTTGGAGAGAAACAGAAGCGGTTTGTGATCCCCATATCATACTTGAACCAACCTTCGTTCCAAGAGTTGTTGAGTCAAGCTGAGGAAGAGTTTGGATATGATCATCCCATGGGTGGCCTGACCATTCCTTGCAGCGAAGATGTCTTCCAACATATAACTGCTCGCTTGAATTGACAATAAATCTCACACTTCAGGAAACTGACATAGAATAGTAGAGACACTCTGTACAATAGGCCTCTTCTCTAACTTGTAACAATTGTTACCAATTTTTTAGTAATGACAACAATGAATTCAATTGCCGAGTATTTTTTTATTATCAATTACCATTTTCTGTTCTCTCTGCAACACTATTATCGGTTGCTTGCTGGGAAAAGAAGACTTGATTGTTTTCATAAATTCCACAGAATAACAGCCTATGTGCTTCTCTGGGCAGAGATAATAATATTTTGCTATGGCCAAAGAGAAGCATCAATTTATTTGGGAAGGATGGTTAGATTTTTTAAGTTATATACTGTTTACGCTGAAATTTGGTAAACAATCGCTAGTCTAAGTTAATTGCTTGCGAGATCAACTAGTGAATCTCAGGAGCATGCCATTTGTGTGTTTGCTTTAGATGTAAAGCCTTTAATGTTCATCGTTGCAACAAACATTCATTGGTTTGAAATTTGTAAAAGGTAAAGTTCTTTGAAAGGAACGAAATGCTGGAAGTAAATTGACAAAAGAAAAGTAAATTGCAGAATTTAAAGGATCAGCGAATTCATTCGATCGAATGAACCCTTTGAAAGACAGGAATTATAAAGTGAAACGTAAATTGCATTGCACTTGAAATGTAAAGTTTACAGAAACTTAAAATGATTCACAATCATACATTCCCCTTGCGTACTCGTTTCTCTCTGCGCTGGATACTTTGAGTGTATAAGGATTTGTAGAAATGATTTGCGACCTCCAAATCTGCCTAAAAAACTGCTATATATAGACATTCGAAAATAAACTGCCCTAACGGTCGAACACTATCCTAATGCCAAGTGTCCTGTTACGTACACCTTGCATGCACATAACTGCTCCTTAGAACGGTTATCCATATTGCTCGAAGTCGAACTAATTTTGTGAAGTTTTGTCAGAAATTGCGCTAAGTCCAGAAATCTTGTTGCCTTGACTTCGATTCGACCATATGCCAGCTCGATTCGTCCAATGGTTCGAAGCCCTCTTTCTTGTCTTAGCCTTGTATTTTGTAAATACTTCCTTGAACCTGTGAATCCTTTTCAATAGACTCTTCTTTCTTTTCGACTCAACAGAATCTGGCAAGCTTCTTGCTCTTTAATACGCTTCAAAATTCAAGACGACATCTAATGCGTATTTAGAGCATATTTTTAGCTCATCAAAAATATGGGCTAACATATACACACGTGTAAAATTAAAATTAATGACCCCAATCGTACACAAGATTTAGCCCCTGCCAAATTGCGAAGGCAGATAGTATCAAGGTTCATTCACTTAATTGTTCCCATCAATTTCTATGGATAACATCTATAGCTAATGAAATTTCATATTCATTTGACGTATGGTTTAGTTTATGTATGCCTGTAGATGCTGATCTTATTTCTTCAATGAAAAATTTAGCCATAAACCATGCGTTAAAATTACCAAAATTTGATGATCAGTGCAGCATTTATCAGATTTCAGAGCTAATAATGGTGTACAGCTGAGCTGAAGGCCAGTTACAGTTGCTCTTCAAATTTTCTCATCGTAGCAAGCTCAGTGGCTAAAGTGGAAAAATATCATAATAAAAAGGAAAGAATAAAATTTATTCAGTGCTTAAAGAACCCAGGAATCCTTAGGTTCTTTAACCAAAGGCTTCAATATTTGTTAACCTAATAATGGATTTATACCTTGTTAGGATCGATATACTACAAGTTTCCAACGTTCTTATTATTTTAAAACCTCTGGAAAACTCAAACTTTGGTTTGGTTTGTCTCTATCAAGTATCAACTGTATTTTCATTTGATTATTTAGCCTTCAGGGCATGCAATTGAGTAAATCAAAAAATTAAACATTATATTATTTTTTAGACTCCGTTATTTATACGTAGCTATCTATAGTTCCACACAACCCTATGTCACATAACTATCTGTAGAGCAACATAACGTAATGGATGGCTCATTTGTACGGCTATATATTAGGTACTCATAGCTAGCATTAGTTAGAATAAAATCATTAAAAGAAGTTCGTCTCTTGTCTTCAAACCGTGTGATTTAATAATTCAAATAGATTTTAGGGTTTATAGAGTACCAATATCTGCCAGTTGGCTTATAGAAATCATGAACACAATATTTGATACTATGTTTAGAGCATGTCTGAAACATGAGAAGTAGGCCACCAAGGTCTTTTCCATAAGCAGAATTTAATTACTATATCTCAATTAATCTCTGATGTTAACCTAACCAAGACATATCATGTGAACCTTAATGAACCCTGTCTCTCCCTTGACCCCATCAAATAGTACATTCACCTTCCAATTCAAGAGACAAAGGCTATCTATATATCTGTGTGTATGTCATTGAGCATACAAGCAGCACAAGTCATTCTTACACTGAATCAGCAGAATTCAAATTCATTGCATTCTTTCACTAGTCCTATGAGATCATTTTGTAGTTCATTGAGTGTAGAGCAAAAACAATGGGTTTTCATTTGGAAGACGGACATAATTTACTAGCCAAGCTGTTAGCAAGGTTGTGGAAGTCCCAAAAGGATATGTTGCAGTTTATGTTGGAGAGAAAACAAAAAGGTTCACGATTCCCATAGCATTCTTGAATCAACCTTTTGTTTCAAGAATTGCTAAAACAAGCTGAAGACGAGTTCCACTACTATCATCCTATGGGAGGTCTCACAATTCCCTGAAAAGAATATGTGTTCTTAGATATAGCTTCTCGCTTGAACATGCTATAGTCCATATTGTTCTGCAGAAGAGTAACATAGAGTAGTTGTGGTTGAGACAAAAATTGTACAGCAGGCATTATTGCTTTTCATTTTTATGTTAACCCAGATGTTGTAAAAAAAGTCATGACATCTCAATGATAATCTACCAAACAGACAAACAGTTATGATGAATTTATGAAATCCTTACTTTTTATCTATCTATCTGAATGAATTAAATACATACAGCACAAGCACGACAATCATCTTGCATATTGCCTCTCTTAACTGATCTTTTTGAGGTATTGCCACCAATTTTGCATTGCTGCAATCTCTAACATCTGTCACAAATTAATCCTTTACTGAGGCTCTATAGAAAAATGATATTGTATTGTTTTTATTTTTTTCATGATATATATTTAATGTTACATTCATGAAATTCCTTTGATATTTTAAATTGATACCAGATCATTTTTACTGTAAGTTCTTTCCTCAGCATGCATGTTATTGTTATTCACGCATTCCTTTTTCTGATTGTTGTAAAATTAAGCAAAATGATAAGAAACAACACATTTAAGAAAATAAAAACCTAACATCTGTTACTGCCTACTGGATTATTGAAATATGTCGTTCAACAGTGTCACGTGAGACATGTATTTATGGTGCTCCTCAATCTATGAGCTGTATAAATCCAGGTCGCATCTGTTATTACCCAAGTTGCATAATCATGTATTCCAACTGGCAATTTGACATAACACCTATAAAGATTTTCATTTTCATTGAAACATGATAGAATTTGGAAAGAAAGTAAGAGTTGTTTGGTTTAAGATTCAGCGAAAGCCAAGACAAACGGCTTAAGAGAAGTTACAAAAAGAATATAATAGAAATGTCATAATTTCTTAGCCTTAGGCTTCACCCTTTTAGAAAAGGTGAAGCACTTTTTTTACTTTTAAAAATTAAAATGAACTTAACATGTAATAAAATCTTAAGGCATGTGGCAATATTTACTTTTAGGGGTAAAAAGTAAATGTTAATAATAGTGAATTTCTCACCCTTATTGTTACCTGCAGCAGTCAAATTAGGGGTGAAAATGAAGAAAGGAATATACCGATGCAACAATGACAAGAAAGGAATATACCGATGCAACAAACCAACAATGTCTCAGTCTCCAATTAAATTGTATGTTGCTTTGTACTTGTTTACGTAGTAAATTGTGGGGTCTTGATTCTTGATGAAGAGTGCAATCAAAAGTACTTTCCGTGCTGTTCACAAGGACTTGTCATGCAAGCTGTTATCACAATGAATGGCATTGTACAAGTACAACCACTGAAATTTAAGTTTCCAGCAGCTTGCAAATGTGCAAATATTTATTTATCAACAATGAAAGCATATAAAGGTGTGAGAAACTGAAAATGTGAGATGTCTGGTGCATCTTGAACATTTAAAACAGGGCATTAAATAGCTTAAATTATAATTAGGTTTTTTGCTGTACATGCAATTCTCTTCCATCTTCAAGCAATAACTGTATCGGCCACTCTTCTTTAAAGTGGGCCATTTACTACTTAAAAATCTTCAGCAATTAAGTATTGATAAAGACATATAAGACAACACCACATGGTTCATGATCCCTTGTTTGTCACTAGACCCAAATAGCACAATAACCTTTCAATTTGGTAAGCAAGGTGATCCATACAAGCACCATATATATATATATATACCCCTCATTCCACTATCAACTATGCCATAGAGCTAGCATCAAACACTTGTTTGTCATACAAGTTCTTCAAGATCATTCTATAGTTGTGTTGTGTGTGTGAAGTAACAAACAAAAAACAAAAACCATGGGTTTTCGTTTGCTTGGTGTTAGAAGAGCTAGACAAGCATTGTCAATTAAGGGTGCAGAGGTCCCAAAAGGATATCTAGCCGTGTATGTTGGAGAAGAAAAGAAGCGGTTCGTAATTCAGATAGAATGCTTGAACCAACCTTCATTTCAGGACTTGCTAAGCAAAGCAGAAGAAGAATATGGGTACCATCATCCAATGGGTGGCCTTACCATTCCTTGCAGAGAAGATGTCTTCTTACATATCATGTCGCTTCTGGCTTGAATACTTCTCAACAAAGATACCAACATACATTAGTAGTAGTATGATATATAGTATCTAGTTCAAACAAACAATTTTGTAGAGATTCTTTTTTTTTCCCTTTGCATTCATGCAAAAGTGGAAGATGTGTAAAGGAGCAAAAGTTATTGGTTCCATTGATTGTGTTGAGGAATTTAAATATATGCACACTTACTGCGTTTGAGGCAATTTTTGGTTGTTGCATACTCTGTTACTATAGCACCTCACCAAAGTAAAAAAGAGGGGGGGAATCTGTGAACTCACTTAACTGTTGACACTTGCACTTACTCGCTTTTATTCATCCCGCAAGCTCAGTTTTTATACGAGTTTACTGTTCTAAGGGCTGCGACAAATCTAAGATTTTTTAGTTTTCAAAAAATTTTAACCAATTAGAAGGAGTGTGTTCCTAGCACTCCACCAAAACAGAAGCTAATACAATTAAATCAGATAGTTTATAAGTTTCTAGCTTTTCAACTCCTAACTTTTAACTTATAAGCTTTCGACTAGCTTATACACTAGTTTGACCAAACATATAGGGTAGGAAGGAAAGTTGTTGATTTAGGACCCATTTGGGATAGTTGCGAGCTTTGATTTTTAGTTTTCAAATTCAATTTTCAAAACAAAATATGTTTGGATAAAATAGAGTTAAAATGATTTTTAACTCATTTTCAAAATACTGTTACATTCATTTTCAAAACAGAAATAGAAACACATTTTCATTATATATTTAAACATTTTTTCAAAGGTGTTTTTGTATTAAAAAAACTAGTATTATAAGGTTTGAACTTAGCCAAATAAGGGATGAAAATAGCAAAGCCCTTCTTGATTTTTCACTACATGGCCTAAAGTGCTCTAACAATTGCAGCCGAAGGGCCTGGCCCATTAATGTAGGACTCTGCCATCATCACCACGGTTCAATTTTTTAAAATTATATTTTATTCGTTGTTTAATGTATAATAATTATTTTTCAGGGTTAGGATTTCTTCCCATCACTTTTGTAACTAGAGAATTCACAATCCCCTTTGTAAAAAAAAAAAAAAAAAAAGGAATTCCCAATCCCCATTTATTAACATTCAATCTTAACCTGTCCTCTTTCTTTTGAGCTCCCCTCCAAATTTAGAAGCTCAAGTTCCTTCCTTCTGTTGGGGCTGATGGCCTCACTTAGTTTCACATTAAGCTTTGGGTTACCAAATGTCCTCTGGTATACGAATATTTTGTAAATTGTAAAGTAATGCGAGACAGTGAGATATTCAACTATTAATACATATATATTCGATTTATTGATTAACACCCTAATGTATGTGCATACTTTACTGACATAATTCTATCAATTTTAATTTTCAAGTTTTCAACCCCACTTCATTTCATTACAAAAAACTCCTTCCTCTAAAAGAACAACATCATTATAATTTATTTTGCTTTTATTGTACAACAGTAACAGCAGAAGAGCAGGGGAAGAAAAATATATATTGAAGAGAATACGATAACAGTGGCTACCTGTCTGTATATATAATTTTTCAGCAGAGGAAGTGTGTATTAAAACTCATTGAAATTTGACCAAAAAGGAATTCAACATTTCTGTTAATGACTATCTCACTTACAAAAGAAGGATAAATAACAAATAGAATTGTCTGTCAAGTGTCAACTAATCTATGTCAATCTCCTTCAATATGATTGATTTATAGCCCATTCAAACGAGAAGTGAGGTCTAGGAAAGCATCTTCCCTGCAAGGAATTGTGAGACCACCCATTGGATGATCATACACGAATTCTTCCTCAACTTGGCTCAGTAATTGCCGAAATAAAGGTTGATTCAAGTATGAAATAGGAATCACAAAACGCTTCATTTTTTCCCCAACATAGACTGCAAGGCAGCCTTTGGGAACTGCTTTGGTTACAGCTAAAGATGACCTTCTGATACCGGGTATGCGGAAGCCCATTGTTTTGAGTTGAAATTAATGCACAGAAAAACACAATACAATGAAAGCAAGAAAATGTTTGAATTCTTACTTAGTGAGTGACTTGTGTATTGCTTGAGAAAGTCATTATGAATGAGTATATAGACAGATATGTGAGTCAATCTATGTGGAAACAGTAGTTCTCTGACGAAGTGAATATATGGTTAGCGTGCAATTTGATGCTTGATGGGGTCTAGTGAGAGATAAGGGGTAATGAGGTGTCACATTATATTGTCTACATGAATTTGGCCAAGCAAGGATTACTTGAGATTTGAGAAAATTCGTGCCAACCAGCTGGCTGGCTGCACCTTTAGAAAGAGACTTTACAGCCAATAAGCAAATAATTGAATAATAACCAATACAATAGCCTTCTTCTTATGCTCCAGACAGGCTCAAAACATATCATATTGGTTCTTCATGTTGATAAACTACCACTTCCCTGATGACTAAAAAAGTAAAACAAATTTCTACTGTACTGTGGAGTGGTTATGTAGATCTGTTTCACCCTCCACATAACAAAAATAGGGCAAGAAGAGCATCCATGATATAGTATAGTCCCTGCAACACATGACTTAATATAGAACCAAGCCAAAGTTTGTGAGCTTTCCTACTTTCTTAATATGTATGAAGTACTTAGATACAAGCCAATCTTTAAAGAAATTGGTCAAATAACTTATATGCTAGTAAATATTGAAACTTTGGTTTCTTAATTCACCTAGACATATTCTCTTTTCAATTTTCCCCTTTGGATACTGCACTATTTAGAATGAGAAATTTAAAATTTTATTGCAATTGCAGTTGACTTTTAAATAAAGTAGCACTCAAATCTGAAAAAAAAACAGAAAATACTGAGAGGAAGGTTGAGTAGTTGAATTCATTGTCATTATACACAAAAAAAAAAAATTATGTTGTGATTTTGTCATTCTGATGGTCTTTCTTTTTCCTATTTCTCAAAAAAGGGAAATCTTTACAAGTCGAGACAATGCCTATTGTACAAAATGTCTCCACTAATCTATGTCAGTCTCCTACAGGGTGAGATTTACAGTCCATTCAAGCAAGAAGTTATATGTTGGAAGACATCTTCGCTGCAAGGAATTGTGAGGCCACCCATGGGATGATCATATCCAAACTCTTCCTCAGCTTGACTCAACAATTCTTGGAATGAAGGTTGATTCAAGTATGATACAGGGATCACAAAGCGCTTCATTTTATCTCCAACATAGGCTGCAAGATATCCCTTTGGCACGTCCACTGTTTTTGAAGATACTTGATTTGCAGCAAATAATGCCCTTCTGATACTAGGTAAATGAAAACCCATTGTTATATTGATTGCGTTAGAGACTGGAGAAGAGAATTGTCTAAGAAAAGACTTTAAAATAAACTTTTGAATTTTGAATGCTTCAGGATGTGAATGATTTGTGTTGGTCCTAACTTCTTGCAGCCATAAGTATATATAGATATGTAAGAAACCATAGGCTAGTTGAATTATTGGTGAAGGAGGGCTATGAGATATGGGACCAAATGAGAGACAAGGCATATGGTGTTGTCTTAGAGGACTTTCTCATGATTCAACAATACATGTTATAGTAGAAAATACAAGTCCCACCTTCTGGAACAGATTACCCCACTTGAAATGAAACAGCTGCTTCTATGAAAAAAGAAAATCTAATTGATCATGTTAACACTTATCTGTGGTGGCAGGTAGGAGCCACAAACTTCATTTATGTAAATTTCACGCTGTGTTTCTTAGAATTTGATGTACAGAAAACAAATGTAGTTCATAATGCCTTGTGATCATGTATTCAATGTTGGTTCTCTTCTTATCTCCAAAGACGGTTTCAGAGCTACCAATCAGCTCGGCTCAGCTCAAGCCTCAATGTTTACAGATTGCTTATTGTCACTTAGATATTAGTTGGTACATGGTAGATATATATCTATCTATATTATTATCATCTTCTTTAAAGAAACATGTGAAATGTCTAAAGCATGTCTATCATTGAAAATACTATAGCTCAATATTAGATTTCACCATTGCTGATGTATTTATGTTCAAGTGGGTAAATCTGTTCGCCATTATCTCAGAAGGTGGGGTATGGTATGCACTCCCATTTATCTTCCTAATCCTTGAAAGCAACCTCTTAAGACAACACCATGTGATTATGTGATCCCTTGCCCCTAAAAAACACTCATGGTGGAATTGGATTGCTGTTGCAGAGGGCCCATTAGTGACTATATATACACTATTTCTAGTGTTCTCAAGCAACACAAGTCATTTGCATCCTGAAGCATCAGGGTTCAAATATTTCTTTCCCATACAAGTCTTTTGGCATCACTTGGCATATTACTTGTTTGTGGAGCCAAAAAAAAAACAATGGGTTTCCGCATACCAGGTATTATTAGACAGGCATCATTTTCTGCAGCCAAAGCTACTTGCAAGGGACTTCAAGTCCCAAAAGGCTATCTTGCTGTCTATGTTGGAGATAAGATGAAGCGGTTTGTGATTCCAGTATCATACTTGAACCAACCTTCATTTCAAGAATTACTAAGTCAAGCAGAAGAAGAGTTTGGATTTGATCATCCAACTGGTGGTCTCACAATTCCATGCAGGGAGGATGAGTTTCTAAACCTCACTTCTCGCTTGAATGAGCTGTGAACCATGCTATAATGGTGACTCAGATAGATTAGTTGAGCCAAATTTGTACAGAAGAAACTTTCTTTTATTGTGAATATTTTCCATATTGTTTTTTCCGTTGTATAAACCCGCTGAAGTTGGAAATTTTGACTTGAATGGGAATGTTAACACAAGATATCTGTTTCCTTTTGTCCAGTCTCAGTGAATTCTGATATATACAACTACAACAGTATCATTACCAAATTTCATTTGGCATAGATCAGTCAGCCTATTATCTTTTAATAGGGATTAACTGCTGCTAATCTTTTGGAGATATTGCCCAAACTTAATAAAATAGATGTTCGGTACATCTGCTCTATTGCATTTCAATGTATGTCTTTGAGCTGAACATGGAACACGGAACACAGAACACATTTGTTCTTAAACAGCTCTAGACACTTGTTATATTTTTTTTATAATACGAGCTCATTTAGTTCCTACATGCAACATCACAGAATAATCTTGAGTTAATTATGTGTTCCTTCCTATTCTATCATCACTGAAAAATCACCCTCATTTCCTAATGGTCATTGATTCTTACAGTTTCCTAATTAAGCAGCACCATCACAACGATTATTTTAGTTGTTTCTTTGGCATAAATACATGGATTATCACTACAAATTACCCTGAATTTCACAACAGGAATATTTTGGTGGAAAGTGATCACCTAACAGTTCTGTTACCCATGGCCAATTTTTTTCTCCCATTCCTACTTATTTCCATTTACAAAATTAAAATTGAGAACTTAGATATCTTATATTTAAAAAGTAGTTACTTCGACCAGATAAATATTTTTGGAGGATACACAAGTTGATCGTGCCAATTAGCTCAAATTGAAAAATTATTTTCAGTTGATTGCACGGACTGTTTGAAATTTAAAGATTTGGCATGCACCCCTATTGTTTATCTGTGAAGTAACTATGATGTTCTTTTTTTCTCCTTTTTTGGATGTAAAAACTATGAATTTATTATTGGAGAAGTGATTGGAAAACCAGATAAAACCTCACAAAAACTTCATGGCTCAATTGTGATGTAAGCCATCTCCAAAAGAGATACATCATATCATACAACTCTGCAGTAATGGTAGAGCATCATGGTTGGAGGGAGGTGCAGTCTATGTCGCATATGACATAGTTCTTAATGCGAGACTTTCTATATAAATCCTTAACTTTTACAATACTCAATATCAGACTTCTCCCTTATCATTTTGGAAACCCTCTCCCTTATCACAGATATTATTTTAATTTAAAATGACAAAATCAGAGAAAAAGCATTGGCTATTTGACTTTTTTCCCAAGTACACACACACATCCCCCACTAATTTATTAATCAAGCATTACAGAAGAAGACATTACAAGTTAACAAAGGTAAGTGACTTCAAGATCATGTTAATCCATTGGATTATCTTATCTACAAGCGGTTCTTGAGGCCATTCATTGATTATCAAATCCAAATTCTTGTTCAACTTCACTCAGCAGGTGTTGCGTTGAAGGTTGGTTCAAATATGATATAGGAATCACAAACTGCTTCTTTTGGTAATCTCCTACTTAAACTACAAGGCAGCCCTTTGGGAAATCACTGCGCCTTTGAAAACCAGGCAAACAGAAATCCATTGCAGATCAAGAGAATGATTTGAAAAAGAGTTGTGTAAGAAGATGCTAAGGACTTGACTTGTTTGTGACTCCAACCACGACTATCCCTATATATACACATAAATAGAAGGTTTTAGAAAACTCTTAGATACAAAAATGATTGATGAAGAGTAATCCAAATGGAGGCTGGTGAGAAACATGTGTGAAGGATCACATGGTACTGTATACACTAGAATGTATTTTATCAAAGATGAAGAAATTATTAAGTGAAGCTGGATGTTCAAACAATTTTTTGAAGGACATCCTAATGGTAGCCACTTGATAATTAAAAAAGAGAGAAACCTGCAAGATCAAAACCCAATGCTTAATTGTCTAAACAATTTAATGGCTGACGTAGTGCTCTAGACATAATAACTTCAGACACCATGTTTGGTTCATATTGAACAGTCAACTATAATACTACCATATACTAGAAAGAAACGTTTAGGTAGATAAGGCGTTTGAAGTTGCTGGCATATACTTACAATTTTCCTTCAAAAAAATAGAGAATTAAGGCAATAATACAGGCAAAATTCGTTCCTCTACCTTACATGTTGTAACACCCGTTTTTTTTAAATAAATTAAAAAGAAATTTATTTTAAAAAAATAATGAGTTTTCGTAATTAAATAAATAAGGAGAAATAGATTTATTAATTAAAATAATGGTTTTAAAGTAAATAAAACGAGACATAGTTAGTTTTTACATTTACAGGTTTTCACGTTTTCCCTTCCTCCCAAGTTCGTTCTCTCTTCTTTATCTCTCAAATCTTCTCTTTTTTCACATACACCCAAATTTGTCCTGATAAAACTACGATTACAAACACGTTAATCGTTGGATCGTTCTCAAATTTGGACATCAACTTTGGAACTCATTTTCATACATACCCACTGTTGGGATTTACGAAATAATGTCTACAGACATAAAAATACCCCTCGCATGAAGACAATGAAATTGAGACTCTAATATCTCTTCTACTTCTCTTTGGCGCTTGAAAACCCTGGCAAAACAACTAGAGAAAAAGCTTGAGAAATCTTAGGGAACCGCTAGAGATGTCACTATCACTGCCGGACCACACACGTAAGTCCGCTTAGAAATAAGGAATGAGTTTATCGCAATTGGGGTTAGAATTAACATATATAGGGATCATTATAAAATCGAATTGGGATTTGTTTTGAGATGTTCACTATATTGTAATTTTGCCTTTATGATTATAATCATGAGATTTTTATGTTTGACAGACCAATTGATATCCAAATGCGAATTGGTTGATAAAATTGAGTGTTCTTGGTGTTTTCGTGTTTTTGAACCTATGATTTTGATTCCTTTTATTTTGATATGATTATGTGAAATTATTTTAAGAGTTTTACTTCGCATGTTGTGAGAAGTATTTTTATATAATTCGTTTGTGTTTTGGACAAGATTTACTAAATTAGCATTGTTTTGGCCTCCTCATAAGCTTATTACGTGTTGATCTGTGTGTGAGCGTGTGTGTTTATATGATTCATTAGGTGTGATAACATGTTGTGTTGGAGTATTCTCGCAAAAACAACATGACCCTGACTAGTCTCCCTACGATTTTACCTAGTGAAAGTAGTTTGACTTACTAGTGTATGGTTTGTCTTGTCATATATTTTTAAGCGTCCAACGAGGTTTTTCATTGATATGATACCACATTAGATATAAGATTGAGTCTTAGTATCTATTGCATAACGTTTGTGTAATGATCATTATAACTTGTTACGTGATAGTGGATAGTGAATTGTGTGAGTGTGAGATAGTATGTTGTACTTGAGATGTGTTGTTCTGAACACATGATTAATGTGAAGGTGTGAAATGTGAAATTGTAATTAAATCCTTAGGACTAGTGATGTTACGCAATAAGTGATAAAATGTGCGAATTATGCTAAGTTGAGCTTGTTATACTTATATTATATATATATGTGTGTGTGTGTGTGTGTGTGTGTGTGTGTGCTTTCATTTATTTATCTTTACCTGTTTAGGAATGTAATAACTCACTCCATGTATGTTATTATTGTTTGAATCTTGTGATAATTTCAAACCTTGTATTCGTAGGAGCAGATGATTATGTAGATGATTTTAAAAAACCTTGTACTAGAGGATGTTGGGACACAACGCTTATTTTCATACCCTTATTTGATAAATTTTCAATTTGAAGAATAACGTGGATATATCAAACATGTGACTTTCACATTATTAACACCACACCCTAGCCAACTGAACTAATAGATCAATTGTGTTATAAAATAATTAATGTTGTTATATATAACACTAAATTTTTTAATGTATATTTAATATACATATAATTTTACATAATAAATTTTATAACAATTAATTTTGATCTAATAATATATTTTTTTACATATATAAATTGTAAATAAAAATTATAGGTATAATAAAAATTTATATATGTAAAAAAATACATTATTTAAAACCAAAGTTATTACTGATTTGCAATCCGTATGAGCTTTATGGAAGGACAATGTTGAAATTATCCAAAATCTACTAAGTGTACAAAAAAAAACATGGGTGCAGGAAGAAAAATCCTGAATTTGAAGCCTTCAAATCTTGATTTTGGGCTTTTGTCTTGGCAGTAGCCCAACTAAATAAAGGTTAAAATGCAGAAATGGAGTTGGCCTGCAATACTTGTTCTCCTAATTTTGTGCCAGCTCAAGAAAATTAAAAGAACTTTATTAACCATAACTTTCTATATTTAAAAAATTATATAATGAAAAATACTACACACTAAAATCAAGTTCCGGTGAATTCACCAAAAAAAAAAAAAAAAAGCAAACCTTGTTTTAAGATTATGGAAGGGCTAAAGGAATGCTAATAGAATTATAATCTATTACTCTGAAATGCCAAATTTTCTTTCACATTCCTTGTCGATTTTGTGTCTTTTAGAACTGTTTCACAAATTGAGCCTAGTCATGGGTGGGGTGGCCACTAAGCTTTGAGCGAGATTTGTAAACCGATTAATAAACTTCAATTTATTTACTCGTTTAGTCTCTATACTTATATTATTTTTACGTGTTAGTTCTTATACCTAAAAACTATCTATTTTATTCCTTACACATGTACTTTTGATATCATTGTAGTTCCTCAGGAAAATTGTCACAAATTTTCTTGCGATTATTAAATGGTCACAAATTGGTCTCACAAAATAAAATAAAAAATTAATGGATAAAATTTGTAGAGGCTTACACTGTCTAGAAATTTGTACTTGTTTTACACCACCAATTTTAATTTTTTATATAATTTTAACAGATAGGAACCAAATGACTAATTAAAATTAAATCATTTTCTTTTTATAGTCAACTATTGTTACACAAAAGTTTAAAGTGTTTGGCCTTCCAAAAATCGGGTCCAGTACTCAAATGGTGGGAGTATTTCACGTGCGGTGTTGAAAACAACTTTTATGCAATCACATGGACGTTTTCAGTTTTCTATTCAGTGGCTCTATTATTGGACTGCTTTATGAATTCAATGGAGGAGGATGAATATATAGGTGAAAAACAGATTAATTAAAGTGAAGTTGCGCTAACTAATTAAGCAAGGCATTCTTCATTTCCTACAATCTGTTGTGAAATGTGCAGTGCTTAATCCATGTAGTTAACAATCTATTAATCCGTCGCACCAAGTTACATACATAACAAGCACCTCACTACACCGAATTTGGCTTTTACATTACTTACTACACGAAACACTTGACACTTCAACCATATGAAAGTTGAGTTTGATGTGATGGGGTGCATATTATTATGTAACTCTGTATGGCAAATAGATTATTTACTACACTAAACTATGTACACTTTGAAGAGGAACTCAATCTGCTTATAGAATAATTGACCAATTGCCTTTAAGCTAGAAAGCCAATGTGATTGCCATTAATTAAATTATTTTCCCTGCGATCGATTCACGTTGAAGAGGAAACTAAGATATATATAAGCAGATAAAAAACGCTTCCTTTCTATTTTGAGAAGAGGAGGGTAATTGTTGCAGTTTAATTTATGCAACTGTATAAACCAATTAAGTTATCATCCTTCCTTTTGCAAAAAAAAAAAAAAAAAGATATAGCAGGTCTAATAGAGGGAACCACCCTTGTGTGAAATAATTGAGGACCTATTGTTCAGCTTTTTGTTTGGAAAAATGACGTAGTGCTTACCCATTAACTATTGAACTTATTTTGTATATGTTGGTTATATTTCTAAATGATGTGCATATATAATTTATGAATTGATGAAAATCATTTTCGTTTTAATTCTCTTTATATTACCGTTTGCAGTCCCGGCTGGGTTAAAGAACAAAATCAAACTCTAGCTACTATAGGTTATTGGATTGAGTAGGATCACGTTTAGAAATAATGTTTGCCTGCTTGAATTAGTCCAACATGCATGATATTAGGTAGGTGTGAATCGGATAATGGAATTTCATTATCTAGATTTGACGTTGTATCTACTACTATTTAGGATGGAATTTTTAAAACAGTACAATTTAGAAAAGGGAATGCAATATATTATTAGATTAAGCCAATTTGGACCAAATTAAATCAAGGATTAAGTTGAACCTAATCCAAAGATTATGTGAACCAGTTGATAGATAGGCATATCTATCTATTATCCACAACAGAGACTAATGTCTAGTGATGACAAAAAATTGCTACTAAAGAGCACCAGTCTAAATTCAAAGCTCCTTTTAATAGGTAGGTAAAACCAGTTCAACATATTTTCCAATTGCATGTTGGCATTTCATGTCAAGAACGTGCCTAGAATAAAAAGGGGTAAGGCATTATTCGTTCAAAGCAAGAAACAATAATCAACAAGTAGTACAACTTTTAACTAGTACCACACTTTTTTTTTCTGGCTCCAAAAATTTGTGGGTCCTCATGTTTTGGTCCAGATTAGGCACACTCATGTGAAGCTACCGCAAGTCCTACACCTGACATGTTTCTAAACATTCTTCATAGTTATCAAGCAATTTTAGTTAGTGCATGGCATACCTTGACCCCCTATATATATGTAATGTATTTTCTTGAGATGGCAATTCCAACCCAAGTGATCTTATCTAGCTCTACCACTTAATAATAATATCTTTAGACGTTGATTCATATATATCTAGCTTTCTAGCTCCATCATGAAGACTGGAAACAGATTTGTGGGGATAGCTCATGCCAAGCAGAAACTTCAGAGAACACTTTCACAAAGAATCAAAATGGCTTCAGCTGTTGCTGATGTTCCAAAAGGCCACTTGGCAGTGTACGTTGGAGAGAACCATAAGAGGTTTGTGATTCCAATATCTTACCTAAGCCACCCTTTATTCAGAGACTTGTTGGATTGGGCTGAAGAAGAATTCGGATTCAATCACCCAATGGGTGGTCTCACTATTCCATGTACTGAAGATTACTTCATTAGTCTAACTTCTTCTCTTAATTAATTACTATTACTAGTTCAAAAGCTGGCAATGCTTTCATTGGACATTGGTTATTTTCATTTTCCTAGTGGATAAGGATTACCACCAAGTTAGATTAGGCCTTCCATTCACATTTTGTTCTAGAGATTCTCCTTAATCCAATTGCATCCCAAGTGATGATGTCTTCAAAATTTGTATATATTTTTTGCACAATTGAGTTTCAAGCAAATTTATGTTTCCAAATATTGCTCTGAAAATTTATGTGTAACCTTGGATTAGCGTTGTCTCCATTTTAAAAATTTAGGCTTAGAAATGAAATTTGAAGTAAAGCGTGACATACATTTGCCTGATATACTGTGTTACAGACTAATTACGGTGATAAGTTCCAAAGGCCAATGGATTTTAATCATTTGGCTAAGTCAACAATTAGAATTTTGGGATATACTGTTTATCTTAATTCAAACGATGATTATGTGTTTAACTATGTAGTCTGCTCTGTCACTCTGTTATTATAGGGTTAAGCTTCACCAGATATACTCATCAGAGCTAATATGCTCTTTTGTATAAACATCAACAATAACATGATTAACATCATGAGCTTCATTCTACAACAAAAAAAAAATCAACAATAACATCAATATACAGTTAAGAAAGCTATAATTGTTTTAAAATGTCAAAGTTATTTTTATAGAAATTTGTTTCAGCGTTACTTGATATTCTTGAGACTAGAGAATGGTGCTTTATTTTATAAAGAAAACAAAAGTTTTAATAGTGGAATTTGAGCTCATCGCCCCTAGTTTTGTAACACTCCCAGTATCACACCAGAATGAAAATAATTTATTTTTTTAATCTATCACTTAAAAACTCTATAGTTAAATGTGTTTCACTTTAAGTAGTTATGAGACTGACTTTCTAGAAAGTTCAAAAAACATGTAAGGTAAGGAAGGAGACAAAGCATTCGGGAAAGTCTTGTGTTAGTTTGTGGGAAGAATTATTGATCCTATAAGGGTTACTTGCGGAGGATTTTGACTAGTGGAAGATTCTAATTGATAAGAAAATTGTATCATCGTGTGAAGTATTGTAAAATGTGAACCGTCAAGAAGTCAACATCAGATCTATTACAAGTTTCATATTTAACTTGAAAATCACATAGTCATTTGACTTATTTACAAGAAAATGTTTCTAAAAATATTCACGGATTAAGAACGAAAATATACCTAAACCCAAAAAACAATATAATTGAATCAATGTTTTTAAGCCAAGTTGACTTATCCCAGCTTGTGATCCAAGTGGTGGCATTAGGGGATCAATGTTTTTAAAATGTATCAGCTACTAAATTGGTAATAGGAAAAAATGTGATTTAGTTTTATAAACTTTTGATAAAAGAAAAAATAGTCATTACATTTAAAAGTGGTAGTCTCGATCTTTATATTTCTAAAATGTGGTAATTGTATTTCTCATCAAGTCAAAATAAAGGATAGGTCAAGATGAAATTTACTACATTTTAAAAATAGAAAACTATAACCACTATTTCAAAATGTAGTGGCTAAAATCAATTTTGTCTCAATCTTAACACTTCTTTTAGTAGAATGGATTATCAAACAAATAGAAAGGAACATTAAAGTAGAAATAGAGAGGAGATAGATTTTACAGTGTGTTTGATAACTTTGATAACAATGGAATAGGGTGAAAGAGAAATAAAAAAAAATGAGACTCACACCTTTTTATTATTTTTTAAAACGAGAAAAATAAAATATAATAGAATTTCATTAAAAACATAACCCAAACAATTATTTGATTTCCATAATCAATTGGTTGACACTATGACAATCAATTTTTAGGACCAATATGTCGATTATCAAGTTTCTATAATTGATTAGCAATTTGATTAATCAAATTTTTTTATTTCTATCTTATTTATTTCTTTTATATCTTCTAAAATCAAATACTTTTATTTTTATTCTATTTCTTATTTATTTTCATTTACCCAATTTATTTTTTCCTTATTTTTACAAAAATATTAATGTCTATAAATATATGATAAGAGCAAATCATATCTTAATAGACACTAATATCTCTGCACGAACCATAAGTATTTTCAACACCAATTGTTTAACGAGTTGTTTATATTTAGATATTATTATTTAATTTTTTTTTACCATTAGAAATGATTTACATATCATATTAGGTTACTTAAAATTAAGTCTCGATTGTTTATATAAATAACGGTTGCATGTGAGTTAAAAAATATTTTCTTACCATTTTAAGGAAATAATTTAAGAGTTACTTAAAATTATATCATTGGAATCAACTATGATGTGTCATTATAGAAACCAATTAACATTAAATAAAGAATTAAAAGTAGGTTACTTAAATTTCACCCATCAAACAATGGAACATATAACCATTCAATATTCATTTTCTACATTGTTATATACTAAAATTATTATGAACTGAATTTTCCTTCAATAAAAAATTCTTTTTAAGGATAATGCCAAATAACGAGAGCTCAATTTTATTTTAGTAATGTCCAACAAATTATTAAAAAATCTAATTTAGTTATTAAATAATATGCATTAGTTATTATAAACTCATAGTATGTGCTTGAATTCCTACTTATAAAAAAACAAATTAAGATGGATAGGTATTTTTTATATCCCTCTAAATTAATAAGTAAAAATTTGATTTTAATCTTTATAAATATGAAGAAAAAATTCATTTTAATATTTCTCAAACGCATGACATTAAACCATATGAATGAAAAAAAATATGACATAAAATCATACATCAAAGGTCTTCATAACACCACTGTTATGTGGTAGTGAATGACATATCATTGATTCATTTCCATCTATTCAAATTAAATGTGAAAATAAAAGAGATCACTTATGAGACATCTAAATTAAAAGTGGGGGATCAAAGTAGGACATTTAAATTTGAGAGACCAAATACATGAAATTAAACATATTTTAAATGACTAAAAATATATTTAATCATTAATTTAATTTTAAAACCATAACATCTCATGTAGAAATTAAGAAAGAACATCTTTTCAACATTCGATATGGCTGTCAAGGTTGATTAGCTGTCCTAGCTAGCAAGCATTGCGAAAATGCATTGCATATATGCATCCTCCTCGTTTTAGGGTATGCAATGTTTTGGGTTAACTGAAGTATTTAACAGTGAAGCATATATAGTAAGTGCACGTACTTTATTTAAGGAGCGAGTGCGAGTGTGAGGGTGCAAGTTCCGTAAAGTGGGCACCCTGGACATTGGACGTGGCCATCTTTCATCATTTATTCACTATTCATAACTCATTATTTTGGATCATAAACAATTAAACACTACAGAAATTCAGCAGCCAGAACAAATGGCACTACTGCCAGCTTTTTTAATCCTCTTTGGTGTGTCATTTCATGAATTAACTATATAAATTAAATATTCAAGAAAAAATATTTAGGCTTAAAACTATAGTAATAACATTTTTTTTCCGGAGTCAGAGAGAGAGATCATGAGTGTCTCTGTATCTCATAACTTATTGGATCGAAGATTAATTAATCTTGATCACTGTGCGTGGCTATCACTGAAATTATTAACATATAAATTGATTGTGAAATTTAACTTTTTATTAAAATAATTACAAACAAATAGAAAAGTATGAGTCTCATGACGATCTCTATCTCTACCAAAACACTAATCAATCCAGGGTTGATCTTATTTATAAATCTCATTTCAGCGACCCAATTAAGGAAAACCTGCTTCATCGATCTAGGTACTGCATGTATAATTTCTTTGATTTTTGGAACTTCCAAAATGCCATTGTGAGTTGGACATGGTCGTCTCACTTGCAATATACAATCATTCTCATGATTCCAATTTCCAAATATGTAGAGACACATGCATATCCTGCATCCATAACATCGGGTTCTAGTGGTCCACAATGTATTCTACTAAAGGAAGAATTAGTTGATGAAGACGCCATTTATAATAATATCACCAAAAGATACTGCATGCATAAATAACCATAAAATATTATAAGCAAATAATAAAATAAATTTCAAAAAATAATTATTTGAGTAATATACATCATAAACTCAGAAAAAAATATCAAAAACTATATAATGTAATGTAATTAAATAAAAACATTGCAAATTTGTTCAAGAACGCCAATTAAACGAAAATTGATACTTTTTTGTTGATAAAAAAGTGGAAGAACAAGAACTCACCAAAACTACCAACAGGTGCCAATATACAGCATGTAGGTTGAAGTTATCAGCAAAAACTTACCTAAAAGTTATTGTTGAAGCCTAAACTATAATAGTTTTATCTGATTATAGCTAGTCAATAAGTACTTAATTAGTTTCCAGTAAAAAAAAAAGTACTTAATTAGATATCAAGAGATCTATATAAAAAGACTTGTCACCAAGACAAAAAAAAAAGTGACGTCATTAGGGATTCAAATCTACATCTATAAAAAGGAAAAAAGTTGTACTGAATCTTTTATTTTTAATCTGTTATGTCAGCTCATATTGTCGTAATATCATTTATCTCGTATTAATTAACGAAAACTTATAAGTATATATGTAAAGAAATAATTAAACAAAATTTAATTAATCAATAGAGATACATATAACAAAGAAATAAAATGAAAAGTATATCTCCTTCTCTCCTCCACTCGAGAAGAAAATGATTTTTTATCACGACAACTTCACGTGAATTATTTCTTTCTTCTCATCTCAAATTAAGAAAGATACATTGATAATTGTTGATATTGTATTCTTTACAGTTTCTCTCTCTCATGACAAACGAATCTAGCTAAAAGAAGAGAGGAGAAAAGGTTGAATTCCAAATATATATATATATATATATATATATATATATATATATATATATATATATATATATATATATATATATATATATATAAAGAAATTGAAATAATTAAGCAGAAATAATAATTGACGGATTCTTGGCATCTATGCAAGCATTCATCAAATTAAATCACTGACGTCAAGAACGTGGCCACTTCCGGAACATTAGAAAAACAGTACATGTTTTAGGGGAAAACTGTGGGCAAGTAGAACGTAGAACGCCAAATTGAGCCTGTGACATGCTGACAGCACTAATATCTATAAGACTATAATGCAATAATTAATAACGGTATATCATATCATATGCTCAAATTTATCAATGAAAAATAACAATATATAATATTTCCTTATGGTTTAAGGCAAGGTTTTCCTCTCTCTGTACGTTGTGGTTCATTCAATTACATTTAGAGTTCAAAGATAGGCATTCGTCTACTTCCGGAGAAGTTCCAACATGTAAGGCTAGGCAAATTTTACTAGTGAGGTCTCATTCAACTCAAGGCATCAGTTTTCAGGAAAAAGGTCAAACATTTTTTTTATGTCCCAAATTAAAAGGTCATTTTGCGTCGTTGTATGTGGGAAATTAATGAGGAATACAGTGAGCGGTTTGTGATCCCATTTGTGATCCCAATTAATGAGGCAACCTCGATCTGTTCCCAGACTTGCTGAGTCGATGGAGCTAAAGAAGATTTTTTTTATCAATATATAGGAATTTAACATAGTATTAAAATATTTATAACACTTATATTTTATTCAATCAACTGAGTTCAATGTTGAAAAAGAGTTTAATTTGGTTTTTACCATCCAATTCAATGAATAAATCTTGTGATTCCATGTGCAATTGATGATTTTGTAAATCTCATCACTTCTCGTACGTTTAAAATCGTTAATAGGAGTAGTTTGATTGCGTCATATATAGCCACAATTTGTATTTAATACTTACATATATTAAATGTACAAGGGAAGATCGAGTATCATTCTATCTGCATTATTTTAGAATGCAGGCAACAATGATATTTACTTTTCAAAAATGCAAAGCATGCATGTTTAAATCACCTATAACAGTTCTATCTAACTTAAGCAATGTAGTATGTTAAAAAAAAAAAAACGATATCACTTTTCGCAGTTACAGATAACTAGTAATTGGATTGTTTGGCACTAATTAATTGGATTGAAAGGGAAATATTGCTTTTAGGTAATATTTCTCTCAATATTAACCTTTGCTTCATTCTTCTTTTTTTGTGAAAACCTTTTGCTTCTATTTGTTTAATAACTTTAAGTTAACTATAATGTGCAATTAATAAAATTAAACCCTATATTCTAAATTTAATGTCTCATTTATTTTTTTAATTAATCCTCTCTCTAACCTCTCCTGTATTATTTATTTCATTTTATTTCCTCAATTATTGCTATTTACATTTATATAGTTAATCTTAAATTATTTTATTATTAGTATTTAAAAAATTCCATATTCGTAAAACTGAGTTTCATAACTTTTTTGTATCGTCATCTTATTTTAAACTCAAAAGTCAGGTAAAATTATTAATATAAATATTGATACAATGCATACAATTAATACTTGCAAATTCTTGTGAAGAGTAACTATATACTTTTTGATACACCAATATTATTAGATGAAATTAATGTGTAATCTGTTAAATAATGTGGGTCTTATATTTTTATATAATAAGTCTCAAAACTTTTTTTATAATAATGTAATTAGAGTTTAATCATCAATTCTTTGAGGTGTTGAGATTAATCATCTAAAAATGTTTTATATATTGATCAATGATTGAACTCGGATCATTTACTACGAACTCAACAAACTCAACATGTATTGTTAGTTAAAATATATTCATTGGGTATATATCTCGTAATTTTACCCTAATATAAACCAAAGTATTTTCATTTTAAAAATATTTTTTATTTACATAAGCAATTAATATTTTATATCTCGATACCTTTTCAAATTAGTTCTATATATACGTACCATCATTTAATATTCTCAATAAATTATATAGTTGTATTTATTTAAATATGAAAATTTTCGATTAATAAAATTTAAATTTTGTTATAGTGGATAAAAATTGTAAACCATTTTTCAATAATAATAATAATAATAATAATATTCCACTGATAATTATAATCACATTGAATTATTCATATTTAGTATTCATAAGAAAAAACAGAAAATTGGACCAAATACCATAATCTAAAGGCTATACACTAGCAGGAATATATAGTTTTTGTAGTTTTCAAATAAAAAAAAAAAAGAGGAGATTGAAAGTTTTTAATGGATACAAAAGCCACACAAGATGACAGAATAATTAATGACATGTATATAAGATTGTTTCCACAAACCGGAAATTATGGAACAGACCAAATGACCGTCCTAGACTCCTTGGAGATTATTATGCGCCGTACGTGTAAATTTTGAAGAAGCTAGCATGCAGTGAATTCAGCAATATTATTAATTAGCACAGGGAAATATGTCCCAGTTATGTGCGTGCTTCCTCATGATCGATCTGTACCGGCATGGCAAAGACAACAAGTCTATAACTATTGTCCTATGAATTGTCTTTCATAATCTTAACATTATTATTTGGCCAAATCAGACAGTATAGCATGCCTACATGTTCAATCAATTTCAATTCTCTATCAAATTAACTTCAATTTGGTCACGAGGTTTTAACATCAATAATTCAGACTACGTACTTACCAT
Organism: Glycine max; assembly: GCF_000004515.6. Classification (NCBI taxonomy): domain Eukaryota; kingdom Viridiplantae; phylum Streptophyta; class Magnoliopsida; order Fabales; family Fabaceae; genus Glycine; species Glycine max. The sequence goes on along the minus strand of NC_038245.2, from coordinate 45,087,707 downwards.
CCTCATCGATTTACTAATTAATGATTACAGTGGTTTTATGTCCAGTGTGTTTGTTGGTTGCCGGTTTTCACCCGCAAAATGCGAAATAAGCTAGGTTCACGGGTTATTATATTAGATTAAAGAAGACATTAATTGCAAACGGTAAAGAGGCCAAGTATATATATATATTGTGAGTTAAGAATGTTCTAATTAGAACAGTAACAGTAAACTCAACACCCTCAAGTTTTTTTTTTTTTGTCCTTCCTTTTTTTTTCAATTCCAGTATGAACAACAAAGTTTTCTTGTAAGTATTGTGTGCAGCCGCGCACATACTAGGACTCAAATTAAACAGGAATTACCTCAAATTAGTTGATTTATACGTTTAGTAGGAGCTTTTTTTTTTTTTTTACTTTGAATATCTCAGTCGTGTTATGAATAATAAATTTTTGTTCTGTATTTAAGTATTTATGTTTTTCATAAAAAAAATACTATAATATTTGTCAAACCAACAAGTTTAACCCTACACAAACCACCCATAAATGCAAGATACCAGTTGGATCGGAAGGGGAAAAAATCTCCCAGCCCAACCCACTTTCAACGAATGGGCCAAGGAAAAAGATGTCAATAGGCTTTTGGAAAACAAAGAAGAATAAAATAAAACGAATACCGCTATCTTCGGGTGTCATCAAGAATCAAGATTGAAGGGACCCATCGATTAATAAATTATAGTCCTTATCGCATGGAGTTATAGTCATTCAAGAAAGATTCATATCTTTGGAAGAGCTATAAATCTAATACTATGAATTTATGATGATTGATATTGATGAATACCAACGTTTTTTATGAACGTACGTACATTTTAATTTGCAAGGTTAAGGTCCGTTAAATGATGATCTAGTCCTGTTGCTGTTGGGTTTTGCCCTAATACTAATTAATCTTTTGGCAGTGCGTCACATTTACATTTTGATGATATCCTACGTTGCCACAAAGAAATTTTTACATGATTACCAGTCACGTACGTACCGACTCTGACAAACGTACACTGCAATTTGCACCGTCTAGATATTGTTCTTTGACTGCTTTCTAATTCTGGTTCTCTTGTCAGCTATCACCTTCATTTTCTAGAACAATACATACTATATTGCCTTTAGATTAAATATTCATTTTTGCAAAACTAGGATTGCGTTGCATATGTTCTTAAATGCATTTCTAATGAACTAATTTGAAGATTAGTGTAACATATATACTAGTGTAGAATTTTTTTCGTTGGTTATAACATACTAGTGTGAAATTACAATTATATTTTCAATTTGATGTGTCAACTCTTGTTAAATTTCTTTTCACAAGGAATCAAACTTTTTAAACATGTAGTTTTAATGATACTTTTGATCTATATATATGTTTTTTGGTGTCATACTTTTTTTGTGTTTTAAATGGTATCTAATGTCATAATTGAATTACATACGATTATAGCTAGGCTAATAGGCTTGTGCTATGTTGTGTTATCTTTGTAATAGGATAAAAACATATCTAAGGAGTGGGGCATGGAAATCAACGGTGTAATGACTAGTGGACAATAAAAGCTAACTGGTGAAAGCATAATCTAAAAACGAAAAATAGAATTAAAAATGCTTTAGAGCGGTTTGAAAAGTATTTGGTTTTTCATAAAATTTTCCAACTTTCATTCTTGTTAACTTCCATCTTACTATAAGTTTTCGCGTAGAAATTTGATATGAAATATTAATTTTAAGGTAGTTTATAATTATAAAATTTTAACTGTGTTATAATTAATAGCCCTACATTTTGCTTTCAAAACAACTTATATCTATGTATAAAAAATATTTTTTTATTAAAATTATATACTTTTTATATTATATGCTCATTAAATTTAATGTTATAGTATCTTTTTTTATTAATTTAAAAAATAAGTTTACAATTTAAAATATTTTAATTAATTTTACAATATAATATAATAAGATTATACTAATCGAATTCGTATGATTATAACATTGCCGTGTTATATTTGTACGTAAAATTAAGGCTGAAAACATATCTAGAGAGTGGGACCGTAGAAATCGGTGTAATGACTAGTCAACAATAAAAACTAACTAATAAAACATCTCACCAGAAAAAAGGAAAATTAGTAATCTTAGGTGTTAATGCTTTTGTTGTTTGTAAAGTGTTAATGCATTTCATACTTAAACTTCCATCTTTGCTAACTACCCAATCCGAATCTTGTCGATCGGTTCACTGATCAAGTCTAAAATCCCTAAGCATAGTGTGTGTGCATGCCTGTCTTTATTTTGTTACAAACTTTACTTATTTTTTACGGGAAGTAATTTTTATCCTAATTTAGTAAAACTTTAGTTCTCTTTCAAAAATTTTAAAGCATAAAATGATAGAATGAGAATGCACTTCTAATATTAGTGGGCATGAGAACAATGACATGTTGGAGTTGTCAGAAGTCTGCTAAGAGGATTGATACATAGGTCGAAAGTCTGCTTAGAAAATTACTACACTGGTTCGAACCGCAAACAGTTTTACTTAATTTGTAGTTATTCAATAAGTCCCAAACGTCAAGGAATTTTCCAAAGAAAAAATAATCTAGAACAAACAAAATATGTCTCGGGCTCATCTATGGTGAATAATATTCACTATTGATCGCTTTCATTTCTTCTGTGGTGGGGAACTTGCGCAAAGAAACTTTAAAATACCACTTCAGTTTCTGACCACTCCACTTCAATATCTTTTTTATATTGATAGATGTTATTTCAATCAAGACGAAATTTAAGTTTTGTTTTTTCTTCTTCTAATATTTTGTGATGTTCTTTATTAAGAGTTTAATCTACATATATTTTAGCTGTTTTTTTTTTCAGTTTTAGCATGTCATAAAATAAAGGAAGCAAATTAAACTTAAATAATTCAATATTTTAAAAAAAAAATAGAAAAATTAAAATTAAAGAGTGTGAATAATCATTTTTTTTCTTTTTCTTTAAATAAAAATCTAAATAAGATTTAAAAAATAAATAAATAAAACAGTATGAATAAGCATGTTGGGAATCCTAGTAGCCCCACCCAGCCAGATAATGCCCATGAATGTTCAGTATTAATCTATTAAATTAAGTGAAAGTCGATCTATGAAAGACACAAGAAACAAAAGACTAGTTTTTGGTAGGCAAAAACGTTGGAGGGTTCAATAATATATGAATGTGGAGTTACAAACTTATTTGGATCTTCTTGTCGTGCCTCCATGCCTTGCTGAACTGAAAAATCAAATTGGAGCTCGTTGTTTAATTAATCAAAGGTCATCTTGCCACAATTTTCATCTCAATATTTATTATTTTTTATTATCTTTTTTTTCTCATATTATATTTATACTTTAATTCGATCATTTTCCTCTCTAAATAATCAAATTATTCTCTATTAAAGATAATATTATTTAAGTCGAATAAAATTATTATAGTTTAAATTAAAATAACTTTCTATTAATTGATTTACGTGTTGATGATTTTTTCTCTCTTTATATTAATTAAAATACACTATCCACCCATCTTTATCCTTTTTTATATAGATCACTGAAGTGGCTCCATAATACACATCCACATTTCTTTCTCTTCTACTTCTTTTTGTATTTCTCTCAATTCAAACAACTTAAAAATTATTTATTTTCTATTCATTCTCTCTTCTACTATACTTGTCTTTTCTTACAATCAATCATCATCAAAATAAAGCATAATTAAGTGCCTTCTTATGAACGATCGAGGAGGAGGATTAAAAGAAGAAAAGAAAAGTCATAGTCCTGTATCTATATATCCGTAAGGAATCTTCCTAGAGTCAGGTAACGACATGGATGGACACTTATCGTTTTCAGCGTACGTACGGCACTCTGTTATACTCCAATGGAATTTAGCTGGCAGCTCCTCTGAACAAAGCCATGTGATTCTAAAATCAATATTATTATGATGTGGGACCCTCCTGAGTTGGACATGTACGGCTTTCCACTCTGTGCTCTACCATCCTATAAATATTATCCAATACCACACTCTTGTTCAACTTCATAACCAAACCATTCTATTTTACTACACAAAACAAACTTCATTGAACTTTGTTTGATTTATCTCTATTATATATGATGGGTATTCTTCGTTTGCCGTTTATGGTTCATGCAAATGCAAAACAGACATCATCGTCGTCATTCAAGTCCAATGTTCCAAAGGGGCACGTGGCAGTTTACGTTGTTGGGGAGTTGCAAAAGAACAAGAGGTTTGTGGTTCCAATATCGTATTTGAACCACCCTTTGTTTCTTGATTTGCTGAACCGCGCCGAAGAAGAGTTTGGCTTCAATCATCCCTTGGGGGGACTCACTATTCCTTGCAAAGAAGATGCTTTCATCAATCTTACCTCTCAACTTGTCAAAACTATTTGACCACTTTAATTTGCCTTTTCATTCTAACTCACTCATTTTGACAAACAAAAAATCTTCTATTTCTTACTACAACTATGTTCGCTCAAAATGTATTAACTGTCTGGAGAATCAAAATTAATTGATCGCCATGCCAATTGTAACTAATTCTACTCTCTTGTCTCACCTTTAAACTCCGATCCACAATTTATTTTTTTATTGTTTTAAAACCGTTATTGAAAATTAATTTTCGTCTCCACAGTTCAATTGCAGCCGCGGGGCGGCATCTTGTAGTTTCTAGTTTATTTATTTCTTTATATAGCGAAATGTAGTTACTAGTTAGATAAGAAATGAACGAGTTGAGATAATTGGAGTTATTAAATGTTTGAATATATTACAGTTATAAATCGATTTAAATAGAGGCCGCCGATATAGGCGAGTCGCCAACATGGTGGAGAAAACTAAGACGGGTTATAGACTAAGACGAACTATAGGCTCTGATACCATGTTAGATTTCAATTTAAAATCAATTGGCACTAAGTGAAGTTGTCCAACACATATATAAACTGCACTCCAAGAACTGTGACAAGCGATGTGAGACTTCCTAACAAATATATTTTTCATAACTGAGATATATCTTCTTTTTTTTAAGATCGTTACTTATTCAATTTTTTTTTATATTTTGCTACATGACATTTCTAGTTTTTTGGCTTTGGTATCTGACATTAGTGTTGATACATTAAGTGATAATGTGACAAATAAAATATCATATTATTATTGTCACATCATTGTCATGCCATCCAATAACATTTTATTGTTGTTGTTATTGTCGGCTTAGTCGACGCTAACTTTAGATCTGAGATTGTGCAAAAGGAATTGGGATCATCTCCACTCTACTACTCTCCTGTTAACTGGAGAGGTCCATGGTGGGGTTTGGCATCTTCATGGTCATTGGGCAATAGGCCCGCCTCCGCACCAGCCTCACCATTGTCCTCTCGATCCTCTCTCTGTCACCATTCTCCTCATTGTCATCGGCATTACCATCAACACAACACCCGAAAAACCTTCCTCTTAACCTGGCTCACTTCCGTCACCACCATTTTCATCCTTGCCTTCATCGTCATAGCATACTAGTCCTACTCCATTTTCAACGTCGCTGTTGTCGCTGTCTGTGGACCGTGGAAGAAGATGGAGTTATAGTATTGAGATAGATTTTGTACAATCTCATATCTGAAGTTAGCATCGACTAAGTTGACAATAACACCAATAAAAATATGGACACGTTATTCGCTAACATGAATGTGATGATGTGAACCAAAGTCAAAAAACTTGAAATGTTAGCTAACAAAATTATATATATATATATATATATATATATATATATATATATATATATATATATATATATATATATATATATATATATATATATATATATATATATATATATATATATATATATATATATATATATATATATATATATATATATATATATATATATATATATATATATATCTTGAATAAGTAACAATCTAAAAAAGAGATATATCTTAGAGAGAAAAATATATTTAAGTCATTATAAATTGTCATACATAATAAATTTGTTAACATTTAAATAATTATCTTAAAAATTATATAAGCAATTATCTTTGATTTGGCTGACAACCAGGGTTTAAAAATTAAACTCTTTGTATATTGATAAAATATTAATTTTATATAAAAAGAGATATTGTAATTTTATCACCAAAATCATTACATTATTTTTATTTAAATATTTTTTGACTTTTAATTGACCTAAATTGTTATCCAAAAAGTTTATACACTATCAATCAATTAGAATTCATCCTTATTACTTTTAAGATAAATATGATAAACATAACAAAATTATCAATACATGATTATTTACAATTGGATGAGAGTGTATAAAACTTTTAAACTATCAAGGCATGTATTATTTATTCAAACTTCTTTATTTTCTTTCTTTTCTTACTTTACATAAAAAAATATCTCTTAACTACTTAAAAAACTACCTAAAATCCCTTCAACTAGGGGTGTACACGGGTTGAGTTAGGTTAAGTTTAAAAAAAACTCATCATCCAACCCAATTAAAAAATCTGGGGTTGGACTGGGTTGGATTCTAATGATTTTGTTGTCAAACTCAACTCAATCATGATCAAATTCAATTCAATTATGATCAAATTAGTCAGGTTTGGTCAATCCGGTCATGAAATTTAAAAATTTAAAAATTTAGAACAGATTTTTAGAAACAATTTTTTTAAATGTATAATATAATTATAAAGAATATGCAAATTTTTTGCATAAAGAAATTTTAGATTTTCATTATTTTTTTGTATTTTATTATAGGTTAAATTGTATTTCAATCCCTTACTTTTTTAAATCCATGATTTTGGTCCATTTAATTTTGAATTGTGAATTTGATCTCCTAATTTTATAAATTGACAATTTTGGTCTCCTAATAAATTATTAACTAATAATTATGATTAATAAAATTATTAAATTAATTATAAAATTAAATAAAAATTATTAATCATTCAAAAACTTTAATAAAAAAATTATGAATCCTAATGTGGTGTTGTTGTAAGTGAACTAGCTTACAGAGATGAGGTGAAAGAGGTATTTACAGAAAAGAGGAGGAACACAATATTGTAGAGAATTAGAATTAATAATTTTTTATTAAAGCTTTTAATAATTAACAATTTTTAATTAATTTATAATTAACTTAATAACTCTATTAATCAAAATTGTTTGTTAATAAACTATCAAGGGGACCAAAATCGCTAATTTATGAGACTAGAGATCAAATGTTACAATTAAAAATCAAGTTGACCAAAATTATGAATTTAAAAAATTAGAAAAATCAAAATTACAATTTAACCTTTATTATATTTTTATTAATAATATTAATATTTTTATTATTATTATTATAGGATTGGATCGGGTTGGATTAGAGGTTGACAACTCACAACCCATTGTCCAACCCGAATATAATCATGTCCATATTGAATTACATTTAATCTAACTCAAACACTTTTGAAATCTAACCCAATATAATTGGATCGGATTGAGTCATGGGTCAACATGGACCTCGGAATACTCTTACCTTCAACTTAAAATTAATTTTGAATCCTAAATCAATTTCTCAATGTAAATGAATATTTATCTAAAATCATGTTAATTGATATTTTCAATACGATTTTAAATAATTCAACCTTAATCCAAACACACACTAAAGGGACGAGATCATTATCAAATAGAATGATAGAACATAGTAGAAGAGCTTATATAAATATCAATGAAAAACATCTGATTTTTTCCCATTTGCCTATTTTTTAGTTTACATTGGAGAATTCTTGACAAAAAAAATACATATAACAACAGCACATACATGAAATATCTGGATCTCTATCATCATACATATATTTATATATAATCCGCGTTGCAAAGGCCATGACATAGCTGCAGGTAATCACAAAAGAACGAGTTCTGTGCCATTTGTATTCTATCGCGGGTATGACCTTGTTCACCAAAATGAACTTGCTGAGATGTCCTACACTTTCCCTGCTCCTAGCATTTATTGGCCTCAGCACTCAAGAAGGCATTATCTGCTTTCTTGGGTCTAAATCACTCTTCTATTATACCATTAGGATGAAGGAGCTTTCAACTTATATATTGAAAAACCATTAGTGGAGAGGGGACAGGAAAGATAGTATTAGGCAAAAATAATACATGTACACTTAATCCAAAGACAGATTGCCAGTTCGGATGTTTCGTTGCTGATTACTAATACTTTTGCCCAGTCGTGATAGGGATGAGTTCCAATCACCTGGTTTTCCACTGAATGTTGGAGATCCCATATTAACACTGAATGGATATGCAAGTTTCGGCTGAAACCATTTTTTCAGAGCCAAACCACCAATTCTAAGCTTCCCATTCGATTCACTACCCTGGTGAGGAATCTGAAGCCTCCTCAATAACGCTCCAACTGCTTGGCCAGCTCTGAAGCCAAAATATTGCATATTTGTCATACAAATTTCTTAAACAGTATTTTCTGAACACATTGTACAAGAGAGAATTTCAAACTAAAAAAATTGAATAACTTCACACAATAACACCTTCCAATTTTTCAGTCACATGTAAATCAGACATTTATGACAAACAATCTCCATAAAATATAATGCAAACAGCAAAAATACTCAGATGAACCTGCAAGTAAATACATATTACCAGGGGTAGTCAATCACCAGCTTAAAACTATTAAGAAAAATTTAAGAAACTTGAAATTTGACTTGCTCGTGCCATTTGACCACTGACCACTTAAGATATTGTATTTTACATATACATCTTGTTACTAACTCGTGGATGTGTCAAATACGGAATGACTCACAAAAATCACTATCAGTAAAATATACAAATGGCAGCCAAAAAAATATGCCATTTTGTACAAATGTAATGGATCATCAATGAAAATATAACACATGTAATAACTAATAGACATGATGTGTTTTCATTGGAAAACAGCACCAACAGAACAACGTCCATTAAGATTTCCCTATTTGATTTAGCAACCAAAAATATCTATATATAGGCTTCGTGCATTTAAACATAAAAGTGTGTTCCTCTGACTCAACAAATTTGGATAGTAGTTCATATTGTACGTTTGAAATATGGATTGTTGCAGATATGTGGGGCAACTATATGGTTAAAAAACATGTTGACAATGGATGCATTTGTGATTGACTATCTCACCTTCCTCCAAGGTTAATATTCTTCTTCCACTTCGGAGACACAACTTCTGTTTTCTCTACAGGCAATAAAATGATTATATTGGGCAATCTTGCACCTGCAAAGAAGATTTCATGGGGATCCCGACCAAAGAAGTCAGTAGACGATATGTAATGTAATATTTTCTACCATTGTCATCTGTTGGTTTAGTAAACACGTAGTAAATACACCTATGGTAATTATTAATAAAGTTTACTTAAAAAAAGATGGTTAAAAGGAAAAAATAGAATCCTGAAATAGTATATTAAAAGAAAAACTGCAAGTTGTAGACTTAAATCATCACCAATTGAAAATTTCAAAATGGATCACCAAGAGATTGATCCATTTTGAAACAAGGTTTTGTTCACAATATTTGTTGCATAGTACCAGAAAACAAGTCCTTATATTGTCAGCAAAATCATAAAATAGAAGGAAAGATAAAGCCGTACTATGGGATGCAGATTGACTAGCTTATGTTTGATAATCATGTTGTGTTGAAGCAGATAATGATACCCAAGTAAATAAAAATAAAGCATATTTTTGTTAATCGTCTGTTGCCAGCTTTTCCTTTCCATACTATCATAGCAAAGGAATCAGAAAAAATGAAATATCAACTTACACCGTAGATTGAATTCATTTCCTTATCCATATATCAGTATGTTTCATGTAAATAAACTCAAATTAGCAAATTAACTCATTTTTAAAGTTTCAATTGATCTCCCAAAAGAATTATAAATAAAGATAAGAATAGAAAATCTTTCTTTGAATGAAAAGTTCAACGAGTAAAATGTAGCACGGTATTATTAAATTATGATAATATTACCTGCTGCTAGTCGATGCTTGAGACCTTTCAAAACTGTTATGAGGTATACCTGTTAACATTTTCATGGATTTAGGGATATGGATTTAACAATTACGGTAGCACAAATGTCTATCTACTGCATATGTTTGCTGGTCAAATTTGCAAATGTTTCAGATGTATACAAAGTATGAAAGAGACGTGAACAGTGATGAAGGAAAACAAGAGGCTATTGTATCCATCATTCAAATTTTGGAGCAAATCTGCACATTAGTATCATAGTAGATTGCATATATACACCAAATATCAAATGTGGTTATAAAATAAAACCTAAGAGTACTGCACACATACAGAAAAAAAAAAAGGTAGAAAATCTCCCAAAAAAACGAGTAAAAACTAAAAGATAATTTAATGTAGGTAAAAATATTTCCATTTATTTATCTCCTGTGCAAATTATATGTGCAATGACTCTAAAGCACTTTTTTCTGCAACAATGTGAATGAACTTTAAGCTTGTTAGTTAATCTTGGAATATAGTAAGCATAGGAAGGCTTTGGTGACTATGGGATGGGCTGGGCTTGGGTATGTTACTTATACCTGACCTAGTTCCTATTGTTAGATAGTGAGTTATGAGACTAACTTAACCCTAAAAAATCAGCTTATAAGATAAGGATTGTTCCCCACTAATATAGTTTATCTCGGCACTATCTTTAGTTGATGTGGGACTTCAACATGTCCCCTTTTGCCCATAGCTAGCCGCTATGTGGGACTTTCAACACACCTCCTCTATATAGGGGTGACCACAATTTAGGTGGCTTTTCCAACACCTATAAATGGAAAAACAGTGATTGTAATCCCCAAATACAATTGAGTTAATGAATCCGCCACATAATTTCTCTCTTTCTCTAGCCTTTCACAGTTAAGAAGCAAACCTTTTATGCAACATAAATAATAATTGGAGTTAGACAAGCTCACCTCAGCAGTAGAAGCATTCAATTCCTTAGCATCAATAACAACAGGACTCACTTTAAGGGATACAGATGGAACAACTCCGTGTGAAGCAGATTCCTACACAATTATTACAACATCGTATGATGGTCCAGGTTCCATTAGAAACAATAAGACATAATATACTGAATAGAATTAGTTTCAGCTCCATACTGACCTCAAGTATTGAAAAAGCACGAGGATCATATTCACCAAATCCATCCATTAATGAACAGAGGTTTGAGCTTCTTGAAGTTTCCATGCTTACTCCTAGGTTCTCAACAAGTCTATTTTTCACAGATGTATCATAAGGGAGTTGCAGGCATCCCAGAATTTGCGACAATATTTCACTTGTAGGTTTTTCACCGGCTTCAATTGTTTCACGATACACCATTAAGGCCAGTGATGTCCTTTATAGAGTAAAAGCAGCATTAGACTTCCACAAAAAAAAAAAAAAAAAAAAAATCTAGAAGAGAAGCCTGAGAAAATTAATGGTCATAAAAACAGGGAATGGAGATTTACAGACTTCCTCATGTTATTAGTTAGTTTCTTTGACAGAGTCAATTGGGTAAGAATGAGAAAAAAAAAATTATTTCAAACAAAATGTTATTGAAATGCAATAGTTTCACTATAAAAAAGCAGCATCCTGACATGCATAAATTGAAAAAATAAAAATGTAAAAGAATGTCTATGCATAAATAAACAGTTAAATAATCGTGTCTTAAAAGACTTGCAAAAATTAAAGAACATATACCATTTATTATCAACTTGTGGCCGTCCTGAGTCAAAAGATAAAACAGGCTCACCAACAAAGCAAGCCTTCTCAAATCTTCGCTGGCACATTCCTTTCAAAGAAATCAAAGCGCTATCAGAATTTACAAACCATAAAACTCTCAAGGCATAAAATATGAATAGATTTGAGCCACATGATAACCAATATCCATGACCTTTTGCTTGAAGTTCTCAGAAAATTAAGAACTAATCCCATAAATAAAATTCAATGCATATCATGAGAGTAATGCATTTTTTATTTATTTAGGTGGAGGAATAAGAGTTCATCCTGATTTCTATATTTTTTTAATATGAAATGGCCTTATAGGAATATTTCCTATGCAATTGCACACAATTAACTAACAGGAAAACATGCAAATTGTGAAAGAATATGTAAGAATCTATAAAGCCAATATACTCCAAAAAAATGACAAAGTATTGCTGCTATACTTATATACGATACAAATACATGTATGCTATCCAAGGAGTATTTTCCAAAAGAAAATTATTTTCTTAGAAAATTATTGATACATTTGGAATACACCTCTGATGCTTCGAATAGGATTAAATTACACAGCTCCAATACAAGTCTATTCTCTTCCTTTATATCTTAAATATATAGCGAAAAGAAGGCAAATTTATAGAGCCAAAACTTCTTTTCAATAGGACTAAAAATTATAGTCACAACTCACAACTTCTTTTGAACAGAACTATGATGCTTTTTTGTGATGCTCTAATAAAGGTTGGGAGAAAATACAAAATTTTATGAAATGTTCATCGGGGAAAGAACATATTTTGATATGGTCTTTTGCTATGATCACAAGTTTCTTTTTCTTTCTTTTAAATAGTGTTCACCATCCACTAATGTGATTGCATATTAATGAGAAAGGATATGTCTCTTTACATAGTAAATTTATGTAAAATGTTTTTGTTTTTAATTCATATTAACAAATTTAATGCTAATCATATCATATCTTGAATTTTTAAGAATTTTTCATATCCTGTATATGTATCATATTGTACCCATGTTGTATTAAGTTATAAGTATTTGGGCTTTAAAGGTAATGAAACAAAAGAAAAATGCAAGAGAATCTATAACAACAATTTTCAATGTATTTGCAAACATCACATAATGAGACAACAATTTTTTAAGAATATAGCTCCTAATGTGGAAGGTAAAGGTATAAATAGAAGTAATGCAATAAACAGGTCATTTTAAAAGCAATATCAAAGAAAAAACTTGATTAAGCTGAACAATATAGGACCATAATTGAATCTAACAAAATCCAATGAGACTCACCAATTATGCATCGACACATGATGAGATTAGGGACTACACCATCTTTTTTAGCTAGAGAAAGGAGCATCTGAGCTGCCTCCATATCATCCTTTCTATCAATGCAGGCAAAATAGGAAATTGGTTGAGAAAGAACCTAAACTAAACATTAATTTGATGACACAATCCTCTTACTTAGACCACTTACTTCTCACTTGCCACTATAAGTATTGAGAATGTGATACTGTTTGGGCGCAATCCTAATCCTTTCATTTCAAATAAAACCTCCAAAGCCTTCTGAAATTGATCTCCATCACCTGTAGGAAACTCTTACAATGTTTAAACTCCATTTTCCCACTAATCAGCTAAAGTTAAACAATGCAAATGCACAGATCGGGGAAACAACTGCAGCAGCTCTAAAATTGAAAACAAAGTTGGAAGTAACCATAATTCAAGCAAAACTAAGGTAGAGAGGGTTGCCACCCATGTGTTTTACAAGAAATGCTTTAGGAAAAGAAACATTAAATAAAGTCAAATCATTTTGGAATTTATCTTAATTTACACTGCCCTTATCATATCTTAATAGTTATGTCATATTTTGGCACTTTGGTTATAGTTTCAGTTAGCAAGTTACTGAGTTCATCTACAAGTTTGTTAAAAGTTGCTTTCTGTAATTAGAATTTCAGTTACCTGTATAAAAAAGTACTCAGTAACTGTAATGGTGTTGAGGCAGATTAGCATTTTCACCATAAAATTCTCTCTATTTTTCTCACTCTTTCTTACCACCTCTCCATTATTATTCTCTCTTTATTCCTCTCATTTTTTTAATTCTGGTTGCCATATGTGACAAGTTATTAGAGTTGTTGCATTGGCTAAGAACTTGAGATTATATTCCTAGGGGCATTTTAGTACTTACATTCAGAGTTTTAAATTCAGGTATTTATTTGTCTGTGTAAGTAGTGGCTCATTTCCTTGTCAACACTTGTCCCAAGTCGAGCTTTAGCTGTTATTACCCAAGAATGAATGAAGAGTACATTTTCAAGGAAATGTTAGCTTTAGCTGTCTAGTCATGTGATGAGTCTCCTTTGGTCTCTCTTATCTCTCTATCTTCGGATATGTTTATGTTTACTAATCCTATTAAATTAAACTTCCCTGAACTCACAGACCTTTAAATTTGCAGTTATTTTTTTAAAAGGAACTACTTTTCCAAGCTATTGAACAGCTTCCTAATCAAACATTTAGTGCTGAAGCTGTGAAGCATAAAGAATTCACAGCTTCAAGAACCTGAATGAATGTAATGATCAACAAAAGAAAGAAAGAAAAAAGTCAAACTTACAAAGTGCAGTGAGCAAAGCATTAACTGTTGAAACTGTTATTGTCAATTTAAGAGATTTAAGATATTCATATAGCTCCAATGCTTTCTGCCAATTTCTTGCCTGGAATAAGCATTTGCCACTAGTTAGTAGCATGGTGAATTCAATGCAGGGGACAAAAGATTTGAAGAAACATAACTTACATGGAAAAGAAACATAAACGTACACATCTGTTGTCTCAGGTCTACTTGTACTACATCTTTTTTAGTTTCTAGATTCAGAGTCATCAACAAGAACAAAAAATCCTTAATATACTACACATAAACTAAAATATTCTACATCCATACATTTCTTAATTAAAATCAATAACTAAAATGTCCAAAAAATTATAAGAAACCCATACTTCATTACATCCCCACTCCCCTAGTAGAAAACCTAATAACAGTCATTAAATGAATTGAATTTCCTAAATTAATGACTTTATTAAAATAAAAATAAAAACATTTCAAATGCACTCTACTGTCCATAAACAGACCTTCAATCCATTTCAGTTCCTTTACCTTTTATTATGCATACTCTACAAAATCCATAATCCAATTTTTTTTATTTCATGACTAAAAGATTGCCCTGGGTAAGACCAGACTCATTAATGATTTTTCATATTCATCCATGCCAATCTTGTTTTCCTTTTCTTTTCAACTAAAATCATATTACTTAACCAGACATACATTGCTACAGGCACCCATCAATGAGCTATATGACATTATTCCAATAAGTATTCCTCCTTTACGGGCTTCTTGCAGGACATCAAAGGCAGCATCCAGCTTTTTAGCATGACCAGCAACATCTATTAGTGCACTCAGAAATATCTGCATGATGAACAAACTTCAGTAAGCAAACAACAGCAGAGAAAGGATAAAACTTTGCATACAAGAATCAATTCAAGAAACCACCATAAAATAAAAGCATTATTATTAAGCTTTTATTTACTGCCCATTATTATTATGTTTTAAAATCCACTAAAACTAAAAGATTTTAATAATACATAATTCCATATCAAAAACATTTTTTCAAAAAAAAAAGGTACCTCATCTGGGAGGATCCCTTTCTGGGTCATGTCATTGTATACAGTATGAGCAAATTCCCAATCTCCAGTTTGGCTGCAAGAATTAATGGCAATGGTGTAAACTTCTGGACAACCCTTTATGTTATATTTTTGTACCATCTTGTACACTTCTTTTGCTCGTTCAACCTGCAAAAAAATAGAATATTGTTAAACATTAAATAGATTTAGAGTACAGTACAATAAACAGTGATAGGGGAAGAAAGAAATCACACCTGACCAGCTTTTGTGCATGCTTTCAACAATGCTCCTATAGTTACGTGATCAGGGTCGATGGGCTGTGTTTCAGCTGTCATTTCTGCTAACACATCAAAAGCACGATCTAATGCTCCTGATTGGGCACAAGCAGCTATAAGTGCATTGAATACAACACGATCTGGCTTCACATTCTACTGCATTAAACATCACATCAGCATGTACAATTAAAAAACTGGGAGGAACTCAACTCATACCACTGTGAATATAGTTCTTTAGAAATACATTTTGCAATAATTGTACCTTTGACCTCATAATTCCATAAGCACCAAATGCTTTAGCCACTTGCCCAGCTCTAGCACAACCATCAATAAGTGCTCCATAGGTATGAACATTAGGTTCCACTCCAGAATTAACCATCTTGTGAAACACCTGAGCATACAGATTAACATTTTTAATGGATACGGAATTTACAAAAATATTACATTTAATAATATCATGCTATGGTGAGTTGAAGAGAGATATTGTACTTCAAACATTAGATCAACTTTCCCACTCTTTGCACAAGTTAATATCAGAGTGGTATAAAGTTTGCAATCAGGTTCTAGTCGAGCATCCTTAAGAAGCTGCAAAACCTGAAAAGCCCCTGAATACACAATACAAATGCCATGAACTGAAAAGATGACAAAGAAGGAACATTTTAGAGGGTAACTAACCAGGATATTTACCTTCTGAATCTTGGGAGCTTGCACACACTGACATAAGCATATTAAATGTACTCAGCATTGGATTTGGAATGAGCCTAATGAAATCAAAAGCTTCTTTGACAGCCTTTCGTTTCTTGCAGATGTTAAAAAACTTAGCATGATAAACCTATAACCAGAAAATAGGCATGTAAGAAAAACATAATATTGAAGAACAGAATATCAAGTAACAGCCAGAAAGACGCATGTACCTTAGTCATGTCTAATAAACCCTTTGTTTCCATATCTTTAAGCAATTCTACACATTCATGTAACCTAACAAAATCAATGTACTTTGGGATAAGCTCCTCAAGCTTAAAAGTAATAGTAAAAGTAGGTCAGATGGGCATCATGATCATGATATAGTCAACAAATAAGAAAGAGGTGAAGGGAGGAGTTTCACCTCATTGTTTCATTGAAAGCAAATTTGTTTCATGTCTAAAATTCCAGCTAGTAGTATTCTCATAAATTAACAAGATTCTGTTTATCAGTGCTCATAGGAGGCAGATCAGGTTAGCAAATTACCTTTCAACTTTTAGCAAATTATTATATTTGCTTAGAAGCTCTGAAGGATCCATTTTTGGACCATCATGCACCCTGAATTGACCATTTGTCTGATCAACATGCACGTTGATCGAGTGAGCATTCAGAGGCAAAAAAATTTTACTGTTGTGATCCATACTGTTCCTTTCCATTTCTCTTAAAGAGATGCCACCTTTCCTCAAGTTTTTACTCACATGTTGTGGAGGGTAGCCTTCTTTATTATGACTGGAAATTTTAACTGCTCCTTTGACATGTTCTGAATCAATAAACACGGTTTACATAGAAGTTTTCTTTATATTTTGGACAGTTCATCATGATACTATGTAAAGATTTGACCAATTATAACATGGATGAAATGATATGATAATGCATTTTCTTTCATGTAATTACCTGCACTTTGTAGAGGAATATCTGTAGATAACCCTGATCCTTTTAGTGCGCCATTTCCCATCACTGAGGCCAATCCTTTTTTATTCATAAAAGAAGCACGGGGAGATAATGACTTTAAACTACTAAGTGGTGTCATGGATCTGGTTGCAGGCTTGTTAACCTCATAAAACATGTACAGCCCTTCCCTAACTGATTCACCAAAAAGGATATCATTGTCGATAGCACCAAGTTCAATTTTTTCTTTAGTATGTTCATCGACTGTTGTCAGTGCATTGTTTACAGAAACAGAAGAAGCAGTATGTTCAGATTCAACCATATTCAAAGGCAACTCATCATCAGAGTCAACTTTATCTTGACTTTCTTCCACTTGTATAGCCATTTCCTCAGCAAACTCTAGAGGTTGTAATGAACTTGGTGAGAAAGGCACAGATAAAAAAGCCTCATCCAATACCTTGGAACCATTATTATCCTTATTATTATTATTATTGGCACCAGAGTCAAGAACAGAAGAAGATGGCGACTCCGAAGTCTCGGTGGCGGCAAGGGCCACTTCTTGCACCACTGATGATTTCAAAAACGGAATGTGGATTTCGTTGTCCTCAAAGACACGGAAGTCTTCCCCATGGTGATCCTTCAACTTGCCAATCTCAGTCAGTGTGTTTTTTTCCCTTTGAAATTCTGTATAACCAAGAATCTCCCTATCAATGATCCGGTTCCCAACATTAAATCCTTGCGATGATAACGCAAATTTCGCATGTCCCCGTCTCTGTATTTGTTTGTAAAAAAAGAAGTCAGGAAGGTGCTAATTATAGAAACAGAATACACGCAATCAATTAACAAATTACATTTTTTCGCAGCAGAAATACTCTATCTAAAAGACAATAAAAGAAGTGTATCTAATTATAGAAAGAGAATAGAAGCAATCAATTTACGAAGACAAGGAACTTTGACAGCGACATTTTAGCAGCTTATCAATATCACTAAATAATGCATCTAAATAATCTAAGCTGAATAATTTCCAAACAAATTGATACAAGTAAATTTAAAAGAAGTGAATTAGTGAAATTGGATGACCTGGTGGTTAAGAGTGGTCTTATTTTTTTTCTTGTTGAGAGTGAAGTGGAGCCAGGAAACGGCGGAGAGAGTGACGACGATAACAACGACGATGACGGAGTGGGAATGGAAGGAGGCCTTGAAGACGAAGCGCGGGGATTGGAAGCGAAGAAGACCTAAGTTGCTGTTGTTGTTGTTGTTGTTGTTGTTGTTGCGTTTGTTTCTGTTTCTGGAGCGAAGAGAGAGTGGCGTCGGAGGAGGAGGGCGGAGAGTGTGTGTGGAACCGAGGAAGTGTGTGCGGAGAGCGGAGAGGGAGGGAGTGCGGGAGGTGGTTAGAGTGAGGGCGCGGTGGTGGTTGAGAGAGAGGTTAACTTCCATGGATGAAGAAGGAAGAGAGAGAGAGGAGAAAGTGGATTAGCATTTACTAGCAGCAAGGAGAGGAGAGCAGATATAGTATAGTAGTAGCTTGTTTTGAAGCAGCAACCAGAGACACCACTTCTTTCTTGCTAATCCATTTCCCTGCTGACGTGGCGCATTTTTGTTTTTCCGTTATGCCACACTGTTTCTCATTGCCTCCAATTCCATAAGATAAATATAATTGGGAAATTTAATTTTAAATTCAAATAATATTCATATTGTCCATAAATGACTATAATTTTGTCAACATCTTTTCTTCTTCCAAATAAATTAGACTTGAATTATGTATCTTTCAACTTCCAAGCTACTTCTCCTATGCGTATAATCTTCTCATGCTACTTCATGTTTTGCTAGTATTCAATCTAGAATGAAGATGATACTTGCAATAACACTTTGATCATTAAGTTAGAGGAATTTACATGAGTTGATGAGATCGATGTATTATATGTTTCTATTCAGGTCTTAAACGTCGTTTAAAGGTGCAATGATATTGGACCTACAACTAAAAAGAGTCTAATTTTCGTTTAAAAAAAAGTTATGATTTCATAATATTTTTTATATTATTCTATATTATTTTTATAAATAAATTAAAGTTTGTTATTTTATTTTATGTCTCTTTTTTATTCAAATTAAAATGTGATATGTGATTAAAAAATATTACTAGTTAGCTTTCCTAACATGTTAAGTCATAAAATCATATTGGATGAATATAATTTTCAACTTTATAATATATCAATATATTGAGAAAACATAAATAAAATTAAAATTATAAAGAAATTAAAATTAAAATTAGTATATTAATAAAAAATATATATAAGCTTTAATATGAAATTATATAATTATATTTTGTTAATGATAGTATATGATAATGATGGAGTTAAAGAATTTTCTTTGAAGGACTAAAGTTAAAAAATAAATTAAATCATAAATATAATTAATATTTATAAAATATATAAATAAATTAAAATTTATAAAATGAGAGTCGAGATAATCATTCCTCCAGTAATAACCTCTCCTCTTTGGTTGTTTGTTGAAGATTCACGTCAACTTAATTATTGAGCAGGTCACGTAGTAAAAGTACTCGAAGGACCGAGATACTAGGTCAGCCAATACAAATTTCTTCAGTAAGGTGTCGTATCTAAACTTTTTAGAGAGAAAAATGTAGTTGGACAAAAGTTTTAGATAATTAGAATTGATGAATATTTGGCGTAAATAGAATGATGAATAAATTTTTTGAGAGAAAAAAAGATAACTTCTAATATTCACAAATATTTAAAGAAAAATATTATTTAATGCTTTTTTTATAATAAAAACATTACAAAGAAATGTAATTTGTTAAGAGTGTAGAAGTAAAAATATGCAAATAAACAACATATTTTTACATGAGTTTTATTGATATATAGGTTATGTTGCAAAAAGAATATTTAAAAAATTAGTTGAAAATTGAAAAATTAGTTAATAATAAGAAGTTGAAAAATCAACTTATCGAAGGGTTTAATAATATTAGCTTGTAAAGTATTTAAAAAATATTAAATGACAAAAAAATAATATCATGATTTATTTAAAAAAGATAACAAAAAAAAATTAATAAATATATCAAAGATAAAAATAAAATAAAATATAAAAAAATAATATTTTTAAAAATGTTACTAGTATTTTAAAAAATATTAAAAGTTACATAAAAATTATTAAACAAAACTTATTTATTAAATAATCAAATAAAAATTTTAACTAATAAAAAAAAACTAAAATCTTATATGATCAAACATAACCATATTTACTTATTTTTACTTTTGTAGCTCACTCGTAAGAATTCATTTGTGTTAAATAACATTATTAATATTTAAAACATGTTAAGTACTAAATAGCATTATTATCGCTGTCTCGCTGAGTGTGTGATTAATTGCTACGGGTTGTTTAAAAAAATTAACAAAAAAAAAATATTACTATTATCCTTTATCACTTGTTAAAATAGGTTAAATATACTAGTAACGAAAGAGCACTAAAGTAGCAGAAGGGAGAAAAAGGTGTAGAGTCTCGAATAAACAAGTTTCTGTGCACAGTACAGAGTTTATCCAATTATGAAGCCTTCTCTTCTCTTCATTTCCGATAGAAGCCATGATGGATATGCTTCTATCTTCTTCTTCTTCTTCCCTTAATCTCATCAAACCCTTTTTTTTCTCTTCTCCCTCGATTTGATTCCGCCAGATTCTCGTCAACGCGCTGTTCCTTCACCTCAATTTCTTCCAGCATGAAACCCCACCCCCTCCATTATCCTATTCTCCTCCCAAAACCCTACCATCCCTTATCCCCTCTCCGTCTCCGCTCACTCCGAATCATTTCCAAAAACCACCAAAGGTATGTATCAACCACCAATTTTATTATGCTCATTTCAATCTTCTATTGCTCTATTGGGAATCTCTTTTATTTTACTAACATTTTCTATTAATGTTACTCTTTTTGGGATAACTTACTCTCTTACTTTTGTAAAATTATTTGCCTTTCAAGTTCGGACCTTACCAACAAATCGGGATTTCCTATTATTTTATAATAATCTCAAGTTGCATGTATGTTGAAACTTGGAACTTAAGGCCCTGTTACGTTTCTTATGTACTAGCAGTTTTGATACTCATGATACTTTTAATCTACTACAGCTCTGTTTTGGTAATACGGTTTCTTTGTTGCTGGCCTCCAATTGAATCATAACCAAACTTAGCTTTTTATTCGCCGTGTTTCTCAAAGATCATTAACATTCTTGTTGAAACCTGATAATGCATGTAAGTAATTCTTCGCTGTTGAAATAGCTGGTGAGTTGGACATGGCCGTATGTGGTATGCTATTATTATTAAAAATATTCATGAATCATGATATTTTTTGGTTCAAGGTTACAAGGGTTTCTATTATATAGATAGACTCAATGCACGCAGTTATTGCCTCTTAGATGTTTGAACATTCCAGTGAAGCTTCAAAAATATAATAATTTGCTGTGTTTTTCTCAGGCAATAACAGCCCGAACATTTGCAATACTCTCTGCTCTTGTTTTGCTCTTAATCCAACCAGCTTTTGCTCCTGCAGCTTTTGCAACGTTTCAAAATGCTGCCAAGACCAGTGGCCCTGCTGCTGCAGCAGTTGGTGGAAAACTAATCCGCACTGAGCTTCTAAGTAGTGCTTGGACTGGTTTCTTTGCCGGTTGCTTGCACACACTATCAGGGCCTGACCACCTTGCAGCTTTGGCTCCATTGTCAATTGGCCGAACCCAAATGGAGAGTGCTGCTGTTGGAGCCCTTTGGGGTTGTGGCCATGATGCCGGTCAAGTTATCTTTGGCTTAATATTTTTGCTCTTAAAAGATCGACTTCACATTGAAATTATCCAAACTTGGGGCACCCGTGTGGTTGGCCTTACCCTGCTAGTAATTGGTGCTATGGGAATTAAGGAAGCTTCAGAAGTGCCTATCCTGTGTGTTGCCTTAGAAAATGGTGAATGTGATGTTAGCGTCTATGAATCACGCGATAGTAATCCTGTTGTAGGAAAGAAGAAGATTGGTTTTGCTACTTTTGCCACTGGAATAGTTCATGGACTGGAACCAGATGCATTGATGATGGTGTTGCCTGCCCTTGCTCTACCTTCACGCTTGGCTGGTGCTGCATTTCTCATCATGTTCTTACTGGGAACTGTTGTTGCAATGGGGAGCTATACGGTATTTATTGGTTCATGTAGCGAGGCACTAAAAGATAGAGTACCTAGAATAACTGAGAAACTCACTTGGGCTTCTTCTCTTGTTGCAATAGCCCTCGGATTTGCCATCATCACTAGCCAGTTTTTTGGGTTTAGCCTGTATTAGTACCCACGTTATTCAGCCACCAACCCATGGCCCATTAATTGGTTAATTATACCCAAATCATACAAGACAAGGTCAGCAAGGGCATAAATGAAGAAAAATCCATTGAAAAGTTGTGCTTTTGCCATCCTTCCTTTGGGATGAAAAAAAAAAAAACCTACCATTCCCTCTTAATTGTGAATGGCTAACTATTACAGAAATGTTTCTCATTTCCTAGAAGTTCTATCAATTATCATAGATGCTGAAATAATATATATATATCAAAAAGCATTAGAAACTTAGAGATGGTGACAGGAAAACTTGTAGGTCGAACTATTCAAGAGAGATGGTGAAGAGATATCATATGCCAGCAAAAAAAGGGTTTTGCATGAAGTTCTACTAGGGATGATTTCAAATTTAGTCGGGCTAATGAGTTATTTCTTGGAAATGTTGCAAAACACAAAAAACCCAACATAGGCCTTATTTATGAACCCATTTTCTATTTCCTCTGACATATATGACTCTACTTTGAACACTTGGATTTCGTTCCAAACATTAGAAAATTTGACTAAATCAAATGAACCCAATATCTGCTGGGCTCAGCACTGCTTTGGTATTTGATTTTCTTCACAAGTGCCTTCTTCCTAGTGGTCCATCTATCATGCACAAAGTCTTTGTTTAGTTTTTATTTATTTTTAATTAGGGATGGTAATTGAATATAAGTCCGATGAATGATTGTAAAAAAAAAAATCTCACTGAACGAGTATGCCTGTATGGGTCCATATATAAGTATTTATCCCATAAAAAATTGCGAGAATAGGTGCAGGTACAAATATCTTACCATCCAACTTGCCTCCTACAATCACATGTGTTATTTAATATTAAGTTTTTTAAAAAATATCATATTCCACAAATCACTATATATAACTAATTGTATTATTTTGTACAATACTACACAAATCATTATATATAACAAATATTAACCAAATTACTATACACACTTTTTTTTTTACTTCACAAGATTACTATACTAGTTAGTGTTAATATCACTTTTTATATACAGTACATCTTAGCGAGTGCAAGTACCAAACTTATAAGTTTATAAATGATTTATTTTATAAATTTGCTGTTAGATTTAAATTTATTTAAGTGGTTATATTTGTTACAAGTACTAAATATACATTATATTTTACCGGTATCCTTGGCTCATATGATAATTGGTGTAAGACAATTTCATAAGAGATTGAGTTCGAATGTTGGTAACATCCAAAAAAAATATACATTATATTTTTAATTAAGTTATTATTTTATATTAAAATTTAGTCAAATATTTTGTTTTTATGATTTTATAATAAAGGTATAAAAAATATGGAAATAAAAAATAAATTACTCTTGGTGTGTAAGAGTCAAAGGACGCATGTATTTTTTTAAAGTTTTCCAATAAGAAACATAAAAACAAATATAATAATATCTTACCCAAATTCTATCAATTCTCTATATTCTCGAATCATGATTTTATGCCAAGCTTGCATACTCTGTGCTCTGCAAATTCAGCGGAGTCTATGACAATAAAAATAAGCCAGGTCACACTCACAGATCCCAATGTCAGTGAAGGTTAAGTCTAAGAGATCCCTCCTTAGTGTTACTAATTTGGTGGCATAGACGTGGCTTGAAAGCAATACTAGGGAGAATCTATGCACACATATAGGTTTATGCTTATTAATGTGCTTTGTTTCTTGCGCAAGTGGTTTATTCTTAAAACCAGGTCTAGTCAGCGACTAATCCTTAAGGTGACTGTGTTTAATTAACTGGTTGACAATTCTTAACAAACACTAATTTGACTATTGTGAGTAATTTATATGGAAATTTCAATTGTGCATGCACGATTAATCAAAACTTTAAAAACTGATTGATTGAGACCCTTGATTAGTTGTTGTACGAATAGCAACTACTACTTGTTAGTAGCATATAATTCTGTCAGTGCATTAAATGCAGCTGGGTTTTTTGTCGCTTTGACTAAGTGCCATTTTTAAATTGAATAAAAAATTTGACACACCCTGTAACAAGGATGCTTCCCTCAGTCCAGTAGTATATCTAACAACAATGTGTTTCCATACATTAATTGTTTTATTATGTACATATACTAGTGTACAAATTATGTACTTGAATGTGTACGCCACATTAAATGGAATGGAACTTATGGAAGTATAGACAATAAGATTTTATTTTTTTACTCAGAAACTGAGCAACCATCTTGTTAACTCAATTCCAGTAACTTAAAACATATGTCCATCTAGTTGCAGGTTTTTTTTATTTCTTATAAAAACCTGACAAACTTTCAAATTCACTTAGAATGTGTCTAAAGATTATTGAATAATCAAAGAGATAGACCATGCATATGCATATTCAATAGTCCATAATAACATCTTTAGAAGAAAAAAATCAATTGCGGTCATAAAACAACTCTTACAAATGGTGATTAGTTTCATGAATGGTTCAAAAAGACATTCAACACGAGAGAATACTTTGTGATTTAAATATATATATATATATATATATATATATGACAACAACTGAAAAAGTTAAAAGGTTGATGTAGTATACATAATATCAACACAATTTGTAAAAATAAAAAATTCGTAAAAATAAAAAATAATTTCAAAAAATTTATAATAATTCATGTATTCTCCTCGACCACCAAGTAGACATAAAAAACTTGTAAAACTATTTTGGCTGCATTATAAACTCAACCTTTTCGGATATGTCAAAATAGGTTATATAGTTTGTATATGAGATACATTAACTCATGTCATATCTGTACCAAAAAATAATCATATGTCATACTTCATTTTCTTATGTTTCAGATAATTTAATTTTTTAAAATAGTAAACCATTTTAAAACATTCTAATTTAAAAAAAAAATTGTAATCTATTGAAGTGCATTGCAATATTAAGATAGACGAGTAATCAAGAAATTAGTGATTGTGTGATTCTGATCGCTTCTATTTTTAGGTCCATTGCTTTTGACCAACACAAACAAATTAGTGTCGACTATGGTAGCAGCAACATTGAGATCATCTATTTGTTGTCATTAAATTTGCTATTAACATTGACTTTACATTATTAGCATTGTTGATTTTGACTGACACTAATTTACCTTTTTATAGTGTTTATTAAAATAGTAATGTAAAAAAAATGCATAATAAAGTGTATATATAAGAGACAGTTTTTAAAAATATATGTTTTATGCAATACGAGTGCACCATGTGTTCAAATCAAAACACAATATAATTGGATATTAACAAAAGATACAGTCCCAACCTCAACAATCATGGGTTAATTAGGTATGAATTTTTGTCGGGTCCTTTACAACCTTGCTTATATTTAAGTTTATGAAAATAGGTTAGGTGAACTAAAATTGATTTTCTGTTGAATGAGTTTGACTTATTTTTTAAATCTTACTTTTAATTTTAACTTATTAATTTGATGTATTTTTTTTTTTTGCTTAAATATGTTTAAGTTCCTTGATAAATTAATGATCAAATTTTATTTTAGATTTTTAATAAATTTTTTTAATATTTTAAGTTTTTGATATATTAAAAATTTTATTTGAGTCTTTATCATCTGTTAAATAATAATTTAAACTTTTATTTTGAGTCTCTTTTGTTTGAAAATATGGGTAAGTGGGTTGAGGAAGAGTGGGAGTGGAGGGTGTTATGGAGGAGGGATGATTTGAGTGGGAAAGAGAGATAGTAGAGAGGTTACATGAAGATCTTGATAGAGTGAGGAGAACATGTGGAGACGAAGGGTGGATCAAGGTGGTAATTACTCGGTGAAGTCAACATACATAACTCTTCATGATCGAGTCTTTGCAAATGAAGGTGATGAGATTTACAAGGAGGTTTGGAAGATTAATACTCCACCCAAGATCAATATCTTTCTATGCAGGATGTTTAGAAATAGACTTCCGATAGGAGAGAATTGAAGGAAGCAAAATTTGTTAACAAATAAGATTGATGGTAAATGTCTTTTTTGCAATGGTGTGGAGGAGACAATCTCACGTTTTTTTCATGTGTAATACCGCAACAAAAGTGTGGTCTTATTGTTATGTGTGGATGGACCTCAACATGGTCACTCCTGCTGATCCAAGCACGCACTTCTATCAACATTTCCTTAATCATCATTCAATGAATGCTAACAAAAAAGTGGAGGTATATTTGGTGTGGTATTGTGTGGTCATTATGGCTTAGAAGAAATGCAATATAGTTCAGGGGAGCTGCGGTTAACATGCTATAAGTCATTCAAGTTGTAAAGTTCAATACATGTTCTTGGTTGAGGAACATGGGAATTTCGTTTGGCTACTCATCCGTGCAGTGATGTTCGAATGTGAGGACTTGTCTTGAAAGATAACACACACAATCATAGGTGATCACTGTATGAGAAATATGACAATGTGACTGAAGGAGTTAATGTCGTAATCAAGTGTAGGCACAATGTGGTAATTATGAGGGATAGAAAATATTTATAAACAAGGGATGAGGTGATTATAATGTATTTATGATGCATCTTGTTATAAATAGGCTATAACCATCTCAACTTGTACTTGGGTTTCTAGTACATTTATGATTTGTATGTGACTGTGACATTTCTGGTGCCTCTTTTATTTTATTACAAATGATTGTATTGTTGAAAAAAAAATCATAAATAATGTTAAAAATATCAGTTTATAAGACCATAATAATTTTCACATCGGTTTTACAACTAATGAAAAGAAAAAAAAAATGGCTGTTAAAACCACCAACAGACAATACTTAGAATTGCCGGTATAAGAACCGATTTTCTTCAATTACCCAATGAGCAGTGATAAAAATTTATCGTTGAGGAATTCATATTACTATCTTCAATTCGTATTAAAATTATTATCAAGTCTAATGAAAGATATTAGTCTCTTACAAACTAAAGTTCAAATTCTAAGAAAAATACCTATAATAAATAAATAAAATTATAAAATGTGAAATGAAACAAGAATTGATCAGAACTATGATTTGATTTGAGTCCTTTCAACAATTGGTCTGCATTTCAATAAGTAGGTTGAAGTAGAATATTGTGAAATAAAGAATTAAATTGATGTTATATATTTATTGTTAATAAACTATGTTGATATAAATTCAAATTTTCGGAATCAAAATGATTTTACAACATTTTTTTTTGTTTTTTGCAAAACATAAATTCATGTTACATTTATTTTTTTAATATATATATATATATATACTAACAAATTATTGTTAAAACCATAATATTTGATTTGATATTTGATAGGAAAACTTGTAAACAAAAGAATTGGCTGCTTTTTGTCCCTCTATCACTCTCTTATGTTATGGATAAACATAAGCATACCTAGCTAGTAAAGAATGAAGGGTTTGGGTTTGGATAAGAATATAGAGTAGTTAAAAAAATGCATATTATGCTGTTAATTAAGTGAGAACAAAAAACAGTAGTTAATTTTTTTTTCAAATACAGGTTATTTTTTTCCCGTCTCTTTCTTTCTCCTAATATATGTGTAGAGAGAAGTATACAGTTTTTTTTTTTATCAAAAAGAGAAGTATACTGTTAAGATGCAGAAGATCCAATTCCAATTTTGTATAAAAAGTTATTCACAGCCGGGAAAGTTGCAAATCAATGGAATTATATCAGCGTAGGGTCATGGCAAAGAATTAAATTTGTTCATTTTTGTCTTCACTCCCATATCCCACCCCATTTCATTTTGTCCAATTCATTCCTATAGAAATATACAATTTTATAATATCACATAATATGGAGAGAGAGAGAGAGAGAGAGAAGGCAACATTGACAACATTTTCCATTATTGAAATGCCAAAAAAGTGGGGATGCACATATATTTTATGTTTTTGGCAATAGGATCCATTCAGTAATAGGAGAAAATTGAGGATCTAAGATGCCAAAATGAGTCCTATTTAGTTAAGGGAGACTTTAAAAATTAAAAAGAATAATTTAAAAGAAGAAGAGGTTTTGAACTTATCTGATTCGATGCAATACAGTGCATACAAATTGCAATAAACTGGCATTGACCCCCGGTTTTAGTCCTATGAGTGGTTTTCCTTTCCAAGGACTCATCAAACTCACGAGTTCTGGTTTGTTTTGGCCCATAGGAAATATGATCACAGATTTGGTATTGGTAGTGGTTACAGCTAATTAAGTTGTTTCAGGCACATAACGACTTGGACAAATCGACAATAGCATTAATGAGAGATAATGACCAAAGTCTACGATTCTTATATATATAGTTCCCATCCCCCCCCCCCCCCCCCCAAAAAAAAAAAAAACACGCGCATAAACTCACTAATTATATATCGACCAGTTATATATATATATATAGATTGAGCTATAGTGAATCAAGATTTGAGTCAAATTTGGTTCATTTTGAATTGCACCTGGTCAATGATATATATAGTTCTAGTATGTACTAACTAACTTATATAACTAGTTATATGGCAAAATCATTTCTATATATATGTTTCTCTAGCAACTAGCATTCACAATCGGTCTCTATCTATTTTGCCCTCCCGGGATGGACCTACATCTCTAATATTAGGGAGGTACATGTCTCCGTACAGTTTTAAAACTTTTTGATGCTATAATAATAGCAATAACTTGTCTTTAATTTGATAAAGTTGGTTTTTGATAGAGAAAATATTAAGGGAATTGAATGAAGGATGTCAATTTCACCACGAATAGGCATGAATATTAATTATTATTAATTCATTCCGGTGGATTTATAATTAATTTTATGACCCAACACTACTGTTCGTTAAAAGGGGACTAAAATCTAGCTAGCAATAGCGATTATGTAAAGCACTTGTATATATTTTTTGCTACATATATTATTTTTATCATTTTCTGGATGTGTATGAATATAGAGCCAAATGGATGAAATCCAACAAAGCTTCTAGGGGATTGGGGTTAATTACATCACCTTCTTCATTATATCATATCCTTGTCTCTTGAGCTGAATGTCCATTTTCATCAAGTGTCACAATTAAGTGGAGTACTAGCTGGTGGGAAGTAGCATGTCTCTATCGCTACCTCTTTTCTTTTCTATTTTACTTTTACACACGAAAGATACAAAATGATAGCTGGAGCCAAGTTAGAACTCCAGAAAAGGAAAGGGGGGCCAAACATAATAATTAAATTGAATTAATTTGATTTCTCATTTTCTGGCATCCACAGAGTTCAATTTGTTCATTCAATCAAGCTAATTAAACCCAGTTATCTATCTATCTTTTTACAAAACAAATAAAAACTAGTCATCGACGTACGTATCCATATGCCTGCTTATGCCACTACTTTTGTGACTAATTAACACTGTTATGCCACGCACACACACTAAAATGGATATCACTTGTCGGAAGTGTATAACATGGGAAAATATATATGATATGTACTGCATGCACTTTCTTCTGATCTTCTTTTAAATGGTTTATATGTGCAACTTATAATTAGTTGCATTTTATACGGTTTCTTTTATAAAAGATTCGGTTGATCTTTATTAATTCCTTGTCATGCATGCCGTGGTGACACCTAATAATTTGTTTGTCTTATTATGATGTTTATGACAGTTAATTATTGAATGTGAACATTTCTCACGATAAATAATTAAATCATAAATCATTACTTTGTACTCAATCCCTAATTATTATATTAGGATGTTTAATTTTTTTTTATACACATATATAGTTGTAAAAAGTATCCTCAATCATTCACTAAGATTAATCTTCTTTGGTTGATTCAAACATTCTCGAAAGTAAGTTTTTCCTTATTAATCAACTTTTCTCTATACGCATGAATTCAGATTCAAACCTCTAATTACTATACTCAAAGCATTTGACACATCACCAATGGACCAAGTTTCCCCCCACATACTGTGATGTTCAATTTGGTGTGAGATGATATAATTACATATGTTTTAATTCTTAATTACTTTGCGTCACATAATTGAAGTTTCGATGGTTAGTTTTGCCTCAAAATGAGAAAAAAGAAGTTTGAAAAAAAGTATTTGGGAGATTACAGGCTTTAGTTAATGTTATTTTCCTAATATATATCAAAGATTGCTTTTTTGAGTGTCATGGATTGTTTGATGCATAGAATAAATTTAAAGCACGATATAAAAAAAAACACAAAATCTAGCACAATAAAACACAAAGCAACAACTATTTTAGGAGATTAAAATTGATAAATAAATTTTGAGCTACTATAATAATTTTTTAAATGAGAAATATTAATAATACTTTCTTTAACACTCTATCTGATTAGTTAGAATTTTGTTGAAAATGATCAATTTTGGTAGGTTTTATTTTTCATTTAATATAAATCAGAAAGAGAAAAATATTAATTAAAAAATAAAATTTATCAAAATTAATGATTTTCAATACATTTTAATTGATCAATTAGTGAAAATGCAATTATTGTATACTTCAAAGTTGAATCCCAATTAAAAGTAATTGTGGCAGCTAACATTGTCAAAGGATGGTGTTAGATCAAATATATATTAAATATAATTTTTTTACATCAAAATTAGGACTCCAGGCTCTCTAGTAGTATCCAAAGTATTCATACCTATTTTAGTTTTTTGGATCAATTATAAGATTAATTCTTGATCCAAATTTAATCATATTTAAAATTTCTTATTTCTCTCCAAGAATTAAATAAAATTTAAATGTTATTGGAGGAGACGGTTTCCATGCCTCCTTAAATATAATTGTGAATTTTGATAATAAAAAAATATTGTGTGTAAAATTATTTGGCAATATAAGTGTATATAATTTTTAACTTAGATCGGTATAACTGATTCATTCTCTTTCAAAAAAGAGTTAATTAACTATCAAGGGAATCTGAACGATACATATACTCGTTTAGTTTAATATATAACAATTATTTTTGTATTGAATATGCTTTTCATGGTTTTGCGCATGACGTACAAAGACAAGTAACGTTAGCATGGCATGGCCACTTGCACCTTTATCACTCGTGGTCATTATAAAACAAATCCATATATGAACATGACATTAAATGAGCTCATGCATAATTCAACAATACGAACTTAGGACATTTGTTTTAATTATATTGGACAATGAACAGTAATAGTTATTTATCTTATCCGCACCAAGACAACTAATATATCAAATTAAAATAAGGGGAAGAAAATTAAAATACTACAGCTATATATAAACAAGCCTGGGATATATTGAAGTCAGAATGCCTCAATTGCACTTGGACATTTTGACTCCCCAAGAGTCAAGTTTTTCATTGATCTAACATTATGGAATCTTTGCATGTTGTTAGCATGCTTATAAATTAATTGCTTACAAACAATATGATGCCGTGTCTGTTAAGGAAATGCTAGATAATATTTACATATTTGAGAGTAAATAAATGACTATTTTTTATTGATAAATATAATGGTTAATGTATTATTTTTTTTAGTGGGAGAAATCAAACCTATAATTTAAACTTATTTAAATGTGGACTTTGTTTAACACTTAGTTTAAGTTGACTCTTCTTCTAGATCAAGTAGTTAATTAAATGGATTGAACCATAAGTTCAATCCAAAATAATTCTAAAAAAATTTAAATATATTTTTTTTATCTTTATAATATATTATTTTTTATCTATTTTTGTTTAATTTTATTTCTTATAATATTTTGTTTATTTTGAATTATTTTCTTTGAAAAATATTTTTTTATAGGTACTAAAAGCAAATTATCTACATATTTCAAGTGGAAAAAATGAATATAATAGAAAGCAAAATAAAAAAAAATCAAAACTAAAAAAAAATAAGAAGACCGTTTAAAAATATTATAAAGATCAAAACCAAAAAATCAATATATTACCAGAAACAAAATTTGGATTCAACCCTTCTGAAAAAAAAAATATTTAAGTATATTTTATCATTAATATTATACTAAGTCGTACACACTTCATGTTACCAAGAAAAATATTCCATCTCTTGCTCCGAAATTCCTAGACAAGTTATATCCTCTCAAAGAAACATTGCAGTAGCACCCAATGCCAGTACCAATGACGATATGGTAAGGTATAATTTCAACATTGTGAGTTAAATAGAGTATATATAGATACTAACCATTTCTATCCCAAAGAGCCACTTTTGTTTACTTGGCTTATTCATGTCTTTCTTCTTTTTACCCTTAGGTAGTATATTCATGTTAATTTATATATATTTCTTTTGTGCGTGTAATCCATATCTCTTGAGGCTTTTAAAGAGAGTCACCTTCCATTCCATTGAAACCTGCACCAAAATTATTTGAATGATATAATTGTTTGTGCACGTATAGCCGTCATAGTCTAAAATCACAGGACAAAGCTATCCGGTGTAGAGGAAAAAAAAGTGTACTCCTTGACGAGTTGTTAATTCTTTTCCATCGATTAAGATTAAAGGTGAGTTTGGTTGTAATGAAAAAAAAAAAAGAAGGAATGAAAGTGAATACTGAATAGATAAGAAGGGGATCAATTGAAAAATAGAGGTTATTTAACTGAAGAAAATTACAGTGAAACAGAGAAAAATAATTAAATCAAAGTAATTTGATAGATAAGGAAAAAAATGACTCTTTAGGATTGAAATGGTTAATATCCAAATTAATTTAATTGGTCAGTTTTGGATAATCGGATTTTGCGGGCTGATGGACACCCTTATTCAAATAAGTATAGCTCAAAATATATATAGGTTCAATTTTTCATATTACCCAGCATTAAAAAAAAACTCATTAAACTCTTTTCTCTTTCTTTTTTTCATTTTTTTCCTTTTCTTCTATATATTTAACTATTTTTACATAGTCATCAGAACAAAAATAGATATTCACAAGATTCAACGAAATATCAACGATCAAACAATTGTTCCCAACACATCAAAATTTGTCAGTTATATATTGAGATACAGGTACCCTAGCTAACACGTGTCAATTACTTACAATAATTGAAAAAAAAAAAGGTATTAGATGGTATCCAAGACAACATTTACATAGATATATAAATAAAATACTACTTAATTTTACTCTTACTTGATGGTATTTCTCATCTAAACTTAATTATTTTGACACTTTAATATTTTATGTTGTTTTACAATATGTCTTTAGTAAAAACCATAAGGGATAGATAGTTAGGTACTAATTAATTAGAACTTGACCATCTATTTAAATTTTTCATTTATAATAAATATTTTATAATTTAATCATTTTTAAAATGAAAAAATAGATTACCATAAATTTATTGTCCTAATCTTTCATTTGTTTTTACAAATATTTTTTATATAATTTTCTTAATTTAAAATGAAAAATTGTTGTCTCGTTCATTTTCTTCCCAAACCTCACTTCCGAATATATTCTTTGATTTCTAGTGCACTCTCATTCTAATTTGTAATAAAAAATATTTATTTATTAATATTTTTAAAATGGTCATTACTAGGACTAAAAAAAGGTGTGTTAAACAATTATGTTGTTAATATTTCTCTTTAATTTAAAGTTCAAATATTAACTTTTACTTTGAGAACGCTAGTGGGTTTTTATTTTATTTTATTAATGTTGGAGCACGGAAGAATAAATTAGTAAGAAATCCACATTCCAACTTGGTTTTGCTTCTATCAAAAAACAAAAAACTTGGTTTTGTTCGAAAGCCAAATCTGTACGAAGACGCAAATAATTTTAACCCTATTGCATAGGTAATTGAAGAGAAAAGAAAGAAAGAGAGGTGTAATTTTAATTGTTGATTTAATGTTTTTAAGTAAAATACTAGTATAATTTTAATAGGAAAAATAGTGATTAAAATATATTGTTGTTGTTGAATGAGGGAATTAAATGTGCAATTATTTAAATTCAGATAAAGTGTATATAATAGGACTAATAAATTAGAAAGGGAAAGTATATTATATTTGACCAACCTACAACTGCATATTGACTTATTAATGTTAAATGTCTTTAATAATTATACAATCACCTAACATTCTAGCGATTAGAATCTGTTTGTCTTTCACATCTTAATGATTGAAATTTGAATACACACCAAGTTGCTCGATCGGTTAGAGAATGGTTGGATCGTCAACATGGGTCAGTACTGGATTGTACTCCTCCTCTAAGTTCATGCACTTGGCAACTCTAATTTGTTTCATTTCGTGGCTTTCCCTATTTATTTATTTATGGGAGACAAATTCAATTATGATAAGATGTGTGGGCTCTCACAGGTGTCTTGCTGTTGTAGCCTTTGCTTGGTCATCGTCCACTATATGCAATGCATTATTTTATTATTCAATTACATCAAGTTTTAATTTTGTCCCTGAAAACATTGAGGGCTGTGGGTGCCCAAGCCATAGGTCCACTGGCTCGTATGGTTTTAATTTTTTTGGGGATTCCCTTTTGGTAGGAATTACAAAGTATTTTTTATAAGAAACAATTATATAGGCAACGATACTCTTTAATTTTAAATAGACGATTAAACATATATTGACTCCTCTTTCATTCATTTACCTATTGTTAAATTATCAAAGAAACGTTCTTTATGTAGAATACTATTAAAGAAGTTAATTTAATTCCTTCAATGATTTAATAATATACGTGATCAAAAAAATAGTATGAAGTAATATGTATAACTAATAGCACACAAATGTTTGTCCAAAAAAAAAAACTAATAGCACATAAATGTGGCTTGCTTGCATGTTGTTGGGCTAACATATATATGGTGGTAGCTTATTTATAAGTAAAAAAAAAAAAAAAACGTATGTTAATGATAACAAAATATTAACTATCAGTGTTGTCTACAACTTTTTGTCGAACAAAACATGTGAGATGGGGAATTTGTATTTCCCAAAAAATTCAAATGGAATATAATTGAAATGTATAATTAAATCACATAATGACTTTTTAAAATTTACATAACATTTGATTCTTGATTACCTATTAAATGTAAGGAAACGTTTGTTTCAAGGAATCAAGAAAGATTCTAGAAAAAAACGATTTATAGAATATTGCATTCCTATATTTGGTAGAGATTTAGTAAAAACATTCTTAGAAAAATTAATTTCAAGGATATAAATTACTCACATTTGCTTCTTATTATTTTGTTTAATCATTTAATTTATATTTTAGGTTTGATTGGGTTCTTTAATTTTTAAAATTGAATTAATTTGATCTTTTTGTCTAAATTAAACTGATAATGTTAAAAAATATATTTTATAACGATTTAAAATTATTTAGTGATAATTTTAAATCATAATAAAGTGTGATTTCTTAATATCATTAACTCGAACAATAAAACTAAATTGAATTGATTTTAAAAATAAAAAAATCAAATTAAACCTATAAGAAACTAAAAAATTAAATTAAACCTAAAAATAAATTAGAAGATAAAAACTAATTCAACCTATTATTTTCATGGGAATGATAGGTATATGGAATTCTCAGATAAATAAAAGTTATTTTCTACAATAACCAATAATCATCTACTTATCCTCAGCTCGTTCTAGAAATACAACCGTATTCCTTAAAACAAATGCTCTCTAATTATCAATATTTATTTCTCACATCCTCAAATAATAAAAGTCTACTCACATTATTTTTTAAAATTGTCATATGACCTAAAGAAAGATTTTAATCTTTATCATTATATATAGAGAGGGAGAGGGGGGAGGCTCAAACGTGTAATTAAACTTTAGTAGTCTCCTTTTGGACCACATAAATCCAATGTAACAGGAGGGACAATAATAGACTTTTTACAAGAAAATTAAACTATTTTATAGTTGATATGCACTGTTCTCATACACAGGCTGTGTTCATAAAATATTTAATTTTATATAATAATGATTGGAAATAAACAAAAGAAAAAGTGAGGATGGTACTGTGTTGTCATCTAGCTAGTGTTAATTTATGGCTATTCCTCTTCATTTTCCAAACTTTTTCGTGTCATGTAAATGTAAAGTATAACCTTGTGCGCATGCGGATGTGCCCACCAAAGCCCAACGATAGAGAAGAGACCAAATGGCCATGGCATGTTAAAATTTGATGAAATTAATTAAAATAAACAAACATCTCATTCATATCATACGAGAAACATTTAACACGAAATATTGTGAGTGGTTAAGACAAATTATAGGTTTGGTTTGGCCGGGCATAGTTTATGTTACTCAGAACTTTTTAACCGCTTCAAACTCAGCTATAAAATTAATTTTTAATTTCTTTTTCATAATATTATTATTATTATCCATATATTTTTTTAATTTTTTTTAGTAAAACGTTGACCTTTTTTTTCTATATATACGAATATATTTTTGTGATTTCTTATTTAAACATGATTTTAATATAACATTTTTCTATTATTATATGATTATACATATAATTTTAAAATAATATCCTTGTATTTAATACGGGGATGAGAAGATGGATATACGTTCCAGAAGTTTGTGAATACTCTGATGCGTATTCTTGTTGATTTCTTTTTTTCAGCTTTCTGGTCCTACTAAGATAAACAACAAATGAAGTACTGATTGTATATTCAAAAATCAAAATCACATTAGAATAAGAAAGAAAGAAAAAGTTTAAACTATGTATCTTTAGAAAAGCAAAGTCGTATTTAAACACTAGTACGTGTACGTGCATCTTTAGTTGAAATTGATCATAGATGGAGTTTTAGACACTTCTAGAAGTTTTTTGTTTCCAATGCGATAAGTTATGCAATGAATATTGTCCAAATCTATATGACAAATTGACAAGTTGAATATTTTTTCTAGAGAAATGGGTAGGTAGCTACAATTGTATCGATCTTTAGGTAGCTTCTTGCACCAATTAATAATAGTCCAACTAACAGTAGAAAAGAAAATGGATTTGCAGATTTATCGTTCAGTGAAGAAAATGCATCCCTTTTTCGACGATTTGGGGGGCAGGGGGGACGTAGCTAACATGTATCTGCATCTAAAATTATGCGACGATAGTATGAGACTATGAGTACATATATAATTATTTATTTGTTATTTTCAACTTCTTTCTGCTCCGTTCTTTTAACTTACAAGATATTTTTCTAAGGAGGAAAATAGAATAAATTTGATTAAGTATATGATCTGAACTAAAAGTTATGTACGTAGTTCTAAAACATGCCAGATGTAGTGATAGATTATTAGATGCACGCACAACTAGACACTAGTTATTCATGTAATAAACTTAATTTTGAGAAACATGCACGACCTCATAGACACTAACAAAAATATTTTCTTCTTTTTGTTTTCGATTTTCTAAACAGGTTTTAAGAAAATGTGAAAAATTCGATATAAAAGAGTGTTTTTTTTAGTAGTAGTTTCAAAATTGATGTGATAAAAAAAAAAGGCTTTCTTTATCAATTATAATCACAATTTAAAGTATAAAATATTCTGCATCATTACTCTCAAACACCATTTACAAGAGACAGAGATAAGAGGGTTAAGGTTTGAAAAATTATAAAAGAGAGAAAGAATATACCTCGTGAAGGAGTGATGGAGGTGCATTTCATGAGGCTAGTGTTTAAATGAAAGACAAACACATCAATAAAAAAAAAGCACACATATTCAAATAAACGAAAAAGATAAAATATAATGAGGAAACATAGACGGAAGCCATATTATAAAGACGAAGATCAAGGATACATCAGTCTAATTATCCTTTCTAAGACGTCTTGAGGAGAGTATATAGTATGAGTTCAATCTTGATCTTCTCTCTGTACATCTTAACGTTGTTGATCTTTCTTGTACTATTAAAAAATTTATTTTTAACATTGATTATTAAGAACTTTTAACATTAATTATTAACCGATATTAAAATTACTGACGTTAATTTATTAACATTAACATCAGTTGTTTAAAAATCAATGTTATTGTAGCAAAAAATAATATCGATTTTTCAAAACATCGATGTTATTTAGTAACAACATTGATTTTTTTAAAAAACCAATGTTGTTTTGTGATTTATTTTTAAATAACATATTTGTTTTTCTAATTAGCAACTTATAATTAATTTATATCACAACTTATCGTTCAAAGTTGTATAAAAACACATAAAATCAGTCATGTATCAAAAGTTATAAACAAAATATATTAATATATTATGCATCAAGAGTGGTTATAAACATTTCTAAATAAAATAACATATTATAAACAAAAAATTACAAATTGATAATATATTAGAGTAATAATGTAATTTAATTACAAACAAAACCAAAATAAAACAAAGTTAGAAGTTGTATCTGTAATTTGAGTTCTGGGAAGCAAATTTTGTGTTTGTGCAAAAGTCCTTCATCCATTTCCAATTTTTGCAGTCTTCCTTTAATGACTATAAACTATTTTACACTTCGTTCCTTCTAAGTTTAGATGGATTAATCTTGCAGCTTTCATAAATGAGTTCATGTACTCGACACATCCTAAAATGCAAAAGAAATTCATATTAGATAATTATATGATATCAAAAGTTGACATACAGGGAAGAGTACTTAATTACTCACCAAACTACTGCAAGTCACTTTATACTCAGTTAGAAGGACTTTAAAAGTGACTGAGTTAGGAATTTGATGGTACAAGAAGTATCATTTAGGAAATGCTTTTGGTTCAGAGCTGCTTTTAAAGATAGTGAGGAGGAAAATACTCTGTCCATAGTGGGTCAATATGACCTAATGATTTCCAGTGAGCTCATATAACTTTCAAAGTTTTGTCCATCCAACAAGTAGAGTTGGCTCACCAGATCTTGATTATATGTGACAGAGTGCATGTTGTCACTAGGTATAACAGATGTCAGGTAGGCTCTAGTTCATCCTTCCATCTTACAGCAAATGACCTACCCATTTCATTGTAAGGCTACATTTAACAAGCAAATTAATATAAGCAAAAGTACTGTTATATATCAAGTCATGTTTATTTTAGAATAGTCTTGAAATAATTTCTAACCTGATCAATAACATGAACAATGTTGAACATTTTATCTAATTCTTTGTTAATCTTCATCATTGTGTCATTTCCTTTCAGTTATGTTAATGTTCATCCATGGTTTATAAACTCCATTTACAGTATAAGCATGACATTAATATGCATGATACATTTGACATAACTATATGATATCAATAAATCTGCACAACCAAGAATTTTCTCACTAGCACAATATGATACCAATATGATATTCCTATTTTGGGGGCCTAAGATTGTGGCAGAATTCTCACACCAGCACAAAGTCCCATTAACAAGCACATACACACAGAACCATGCAAATCAAAAACAAAACTGTGCAACCAAAGTCTATTTTCTAGTAGTGTGTACATGAAGCTATTACCATATACATAACCCAGAAGGCCACAACTATATTCAATAGGATGCACTACCATAGCTTAAAAATACATGTATAATTTAACTTCCATGGTAATAACTGCAAACTAAGCAAAAATAAAAAACAAACACCAACCCTACCATAGCTTACAAACACAAGCTAATCGTAATAACAACAGCACTACCATAGCATTTACCACCATTATTAATTTTCAGAGAGCATATTTTCAAACATAAAGCAAAGGCGTTGCGATGCCATCACTACCTCACATGCGTTTCGTCTTCTTGAAACCAAATAGGACATATTTGTCGCGAGGTATGGAGAAGACGAAACACAACTAAGGTGGTGACGACAAAACGCTGGAATGCGAGGAAGAGAGAAAGAGTGAGTCACTGACCAGAGAATGGAGAGCATGCAAAAAGGAAGACGAAGAGAACGAGAATATGATGGCAAGAACGATGGAAGAGAGAACGGAAATGGAGAGCGCGACAAGAGGAAGAAGGAGAAAAGGTGAGAAACACCGATGGAGAGACGACGACAACGCGACAACACAAGGCAACAACGAAAGAGTGAGAAGGAAAAAAGGCGAGAACAAGAGGAAGAGAGAAAGATAAGAATGAGTGCGAGAAGAGGAAGAGTTTGAATATTTAATTTAACTAACATAACATCGGTTTTGGAAAAACCGACGTTAACGTGATTTGGTTAACATGTTTTTGAAGAAACTGACGTTAACATTAATTAATTAACGTTGTTTTTAAAAAAATCAATGTTAACCAACTCGCTTTAATGTCGATTTTTCCAAAATCAATGTTAACGAAATCATTTTAACATCGATTTTTAACAAAAATCAACGTTAACCAACTCGTTTTATTTACGAATATGCTATTGCATTTTTGTTAATATCGATTCTATAAAAAATTGATGTTAACATAACAATGTTATATTCATTCTTTCTACTAGTGTCGTATAGAGTATGAGTTCAATCTTGATTTTCTATTTATACATCTATTCATTTTTTGCTTTTCTAAATGGCCTTTATTATGAATGTATTCAACTTTTAAATCCTAGCCTCATAAAATGTTATAGTTTAGATTTTAGTCTTTCTAAATAGTTTTTGTTCTGAAAAAAGTCAAATAACTATCCCAAGTGATGACACTAACTTTATGCATGAACCTGATTCACTATTTCATGAGGGTAATCTTCTCGCTAATTATGGTTCTATTTTCAAACCTTAGTCTCCTTTGTTTCAAATCCTAAACTTATTTGCTTTTTTCTTATTAGTGAAGTCTTCATATGATGAAAAAGACAATTCTACTTGATGTACAGGCAAAAAAACATGCACATGTATATATATATATATTCTTTAAAATGAGTGAGTTTTTATTTTTATTTTTATAACTTTTTATTTTATTTTTCGTCACTCTAAGACTTGCAATTAGTATTGGTCCTATAAAATGAGAGAATTTTAATTTTGGTCCATGTAAAACATTTTTTTTTCATTTCTCGAAAATCTCAAATCAAGGTAAAAAAAATTAGAAAATTTTAAAGTAAAAAAAAAAAAAGCATTCATCTAAATTAAGGAATTTAGAAAATATTAGAGGTATCACTTGTAATAGTTGCTTGACATTTTCCTTAAATACATGAATAGTTAACGAATGTTATTCAACAGAAAAAAATGAATGTCTTATGACAAGAAGGATAAGAAATAATGATTTCATATTTTTGAGGATGAAAATCAAAGAAAAAAATATATTAAAAAGACTAAAATAAAAACTCGATCATTTTATTGAGATTGAAAATATTTATATATATATATATATAATATTACTTATTAATTTTATAATTTATTTCCATTATTGTCTCCTCCATTACATCTTATCTATTTAATTTATTCTTATTAATATTAGGATATTTATCATTAATAATGAAATACTTTTTATTCTAATTAAGTTTTAATTTATAAATCTATCTTGTTCAAATTTGAAAGTAACTATGCTATTCCTGTTTAATTTTTTATATAGAAAAAATATTTAGATTTTAAAATATTAAGTTTCACATGTGAATACTAGCACATGATGTTCAAGTTTAGGAATTAGTTGATCTTGAAAAATTAAAATATTATATATAATAATTATGCTAAACGATTATGTTTTTGATGTTGTATGGTTTTGTCTGGAATTTTCAATTTAATTGTAACAATTTTTAATAAATATTTTTCTATTAATACTTAAATGAAGTATATGTAGTAGGTATGGGTATGAATATATAAATATCTAATAGGTCGAATATAAAAATTAAAATTGTTATTCTCAGAAATATAAAGATGAAAACAAGCATATTTTTTTAAAAAATATATATATGCAAAGACATTTACTATGATAACTTAAACATACTCTATCCATTAGTTTGGAGATAAAGAGAATGGAGAAAAAATAAAATAAAATTCACACTTTTAAATTTTACTTTAATTAAAAAAAATATTATTTTTTTCACTTTACCGAACCATACCTAAAGTAGAAAGTGGCATTTGAAAGATTGGTTCCAACTTGTGTAGGCGAAATCAATGCTAATATGATATCAACCATTGATGCCATGGACAACATTAAATTTCGATTCTATTTCAACTTTTTCTTGTTGTGTGAATGAATTTGTCATGTTATATATCGATAAAAGAAAACTTAATTATCCAATTTTAATTAAAATTTTATAATAGATAAAAATAAAATAAAAATCAATCAATTATATTAAATTAAATTTTAAATATAATTATAAATTCAGTAAAAAATCTCACATTTTTTAAGTATCGAGTCGATCAACATGATGTTTTCAATTAAATATGGAGAGACCCAGCTCAACAAACATTGCATATTCTGGACTCTTGTCCATCTTTTGTTTCCAATTTTTGCTTAGCTGATGTAGTGGGTATCACCCATCCGAGACATTAGTTTCCCTTCTTTGTTTCTTCTGCTTTCCCACAAATCAAGAAAAAGTTGCAATATGTAAGACGCTGTGGATGAATACTTGGTACGTACTGCGATAATTAAATCCTCTCCTATATTCAGATATTGTTCAAAATTGAAATTAACTTGTCCTTGTCTGCTGAAAAAAAAAAATGTGAACGAAATTCAGATGTAAAAATTGAGAGACAGAGAAAAAACTAGAGCATGTCAGCAGGGATGGGTTTACATTAAGTAGTGCCGGACAAGTAGGGAAAGAAGGATCCTAGGGGGGGTTTCAATTAATTGCGTTCTAAATTTATTGATGAATAATTCAATGTGGTCGCTTAACTTGAGTTGAGAATCATGCTAACTTGTGTTATTCGACAAACTGCTTTATTAACCATTATCTTAGGATAAATTAAAACCTTTTTTTATATGTAAGAATTCAACGAAAGAATTTATAATACTAATGTATTTTGTTTAATCAATTCAACTAGATCACATTAATAAATTAAAACATTCTTTAAAAAAGGATAAATTAAAAGCATAAAGATTATATAAAATAAATCGATAATATTAAATGTTATTTTGAAATTAAAATATTATATTTTTATTATTTGTCATTATTTATAATGATCACTAATGATCCGGTAATTAATTGCAAAGTCTTATCTTGTGTACAGTTTATAAATGTTATCCTTTCTCAACTCACCAAATTGTCTTTTAACACGATTAAAACTGTGATGGGCTTTCAAATACCTAAACACAATGTCTCATATGGTGATTTTAACCGTGCCTACAAGCTACAAGTTGAAATAGTTAACAATAATTATGTGTTAGATAGTATAAAAATAAAACTAATTATTATTTAATCATACAAAAAAATATTATCTCCGTCTTCTGGTCCTTTTTATATAAAATAAGCAATAACATATTTTATATCACTATAAAGTATTTCTTATAAAAAGGATGGAGGTAGTATGTGCCAAAAAAGTATATGAAAAAACATTCAAAAACATACATCCAAAAATATCGTATATAGTTCTTCGAGCCAGTGTTTTGAATACACGTGCATGTGCTAATCGTGAATATAAATTTGTGGTGTACGTTCTATTTTGCTCCAAAACTAAAGGAAAGATGCTTTGTCTGTTTTCTGAATTCTGAAATTCGTTTTCCAATGCTCATTTTTCTTAAACTGTGGAATTGTACATTTGTATATGCACGCACTCTGCACAAATACATACGAGAAAGAAAGTAAAGTTGGCATCATCCTTATCTCTTCTACTCCTTAATTTCTCCACTTACGTGGCTTTCATTGTCACATATATAAGCATGCATTTAACGAGTCTTGCATTGCATGTCAGCAAGAGTTCAGAGTAGCTAGCCTCGCGT
Source organism: Glycine max (assembly GCF_000004515.6). Classification (NCBI taxonomy): domain Eukaryota; kingdom Viridiplantae; phylum Streptophyta; class Magnoliopsida; order Fabales; family Fabaceae; genus Glycine; species Glycine max. The sequence continues at coordinate 45,043,429 of NC_038245.2, read as the reverse complement.
TTCCCACTTAATTGCGAGTGTTCTATGCGGCTGGGAAGGGGAGAGAGTGAAAGAAAATAAAAATAAAAATAGTAAAAACAATGAGAAAATGAACTTTAAATTCGTGATTAATTATTAGTTAAATTAATTTAATGAATTATATGTCAAAATAGGATACCGGCATTCTTGATCATGATAATTGTCATAACACAATTTTATAAGGGACTGAGTTCGAATGCTAGTAACAAAATATATCAAAATAGGATTACATTACTTCATTGTCACCCTTACTAGAGTTCACTTGCAATCAACAGATATTATTGATGGAAGTATATATATATACATATATATATATATATAGAGAGAGAGAGAGAGAGAAAAGAGATTTTCGGATACGTACTACTTTATTCAAAGTCAAACGATCAATGATCAGATCAATCGAAGAGGTTCATTCTCATTCTCATTCTCTTGTGACGTTCAAGTTATATATATCACAAGGCACGATTAAAAATTCTCCAGTTCACGCATTGAATTCAAATTATTTTGCTTGAACTTCCAAGTTTTTTAAAAAAGTTAAGAGTTGACATACTGCGTTAATTTGTTAGTATTTTATTGTTATGCGTGTGATCGGACGCAAAACTACAATTTTGGAATGCCTAATTACTCTTTTTTTGTGATTCTATTATTAATTTCACATTGACACGTAGCGGGTGATCAATTCCACCACATGCATATATCATGTGCTGCATGCAAACGTGTCAAAAATCCAACCGTAATACATAGGTTTTCAAAATCTATGTGGGGATATGCTATAGCTTCTTGACATGATGATTATGTTATAAGGCTTTTCTGATAATTAACTGTCCGAATAATAGTCAACGAATCAACAAATAAAAGATTTTAAGTACAAAATATTGAGCTTAATATATTTTTTGGTGTTGAGACCTTAATATATTAAACCTAAAAAACTTTTAATTTAAAATATTTTTTTAACAATAACTCATAGCAAAACTGCATACAATAAAAGTATCACATCTTAGTTTAATCTAAAAAGGGGATGTTGAAATACGAAAGTTTAATTAGTCTTTGTAATCAATAGTTTTGAAAAATCTATCGTTGATTTGTAACTACGACTGCTTCACATCACTCCTCGTATTTATTTAACACAACTAAGTCAAAATTGTTTAATGGAATACATAAGCAGGGTTTAGTGGATTAAATAAAATTTTATTTTCTTTAAATGATGCGGAGCCAAAGTTCGTCTTAAGAGCAAGCAATAGACATGTGCTGGGAAAGACCAAAATGTAATTAATTAACTGCATAAATAACCATAAAGAATTATAAATTACTTTTGATATTAAATTAATAACCCAAAAAATAAGGCCTTGATAGTTTGACTTTGAAAATTGCTAGTATTTTACATGGCCCTCTTTCAACAAACTGAGTACGAGTGTGTGTATATGTAGTTATTATTATTATTTTTAAATAGCATACTCATGTAATGTAGTAGTTTGTATTTAATTGATTTTCGGTGTATTTAGATTATATTTTCAGATGGATCGGTTTTATTATTTGTTCTTTTATATTTTTTTAGAAGCTATGTTCTTTCTAACTTTAATGAAAGTATTAAAAAAATTATGACTTTTAAATAACAATTCAATTATCTTTTTGGAAAAAAAGAATAATTCAGAAGTATTTTTAGTTTGAAAAACGCAAACAGATAAATTAAAAAATGTTTAAGATTCTCAACTAAATTAAATAAAAATATTAAATTAAAGTATATTTGGATTTAGTAGTTCACATTTAAAAAGTTAAGAAAAATCATATGAATTGATGCATATATCAATATAAAAAAAAAATAGTTGTTAGATTTGTCTCTGTTAATCTATTAATGCAAATGTTGTCTAGCTAGCTAATATAAATTAATTGAAATATTAATATTATAACTATTATAAGTAATGTTGACAATATAAAAGGTTATACTAATAGATACTTTTGTAGCAGTAAGAAAATAAGAAATTGGCCTTTATTATCAGCATATTGATTTATTATTAGTATATATATTTTTTCTTTCTTGTTGCTTGCAACGAGACATTAGTTTCTTGAATTGTAATTGACTTAAAGGAAGTGATTAATTAATGAACAATGCTAAAATATTTTTTCTTACTGGCTATATCTAACAATGCCATATAAAACTTAGCAATGCAATAAAAACTTTGAAATATCTTACATAACAATTTAATCTCTTATGATAATTAAGTCATAATATAGTATGAGAATAAATGATCAAGTGTTCGTCTTATAATCCTTATTACCCTCGTTCTTCTTATTAAAAAATTTAAACTTTTAAACAAGGTGAGAGAGTCTATGTATTAGTGTCTTCCAAAGGGATTGCTGCATCAACAATGACCGAAACAGAACAAATAATTTACTAAAAGAAAATAGCAATTTATGATTTGGGGACCATTAGAGTTGAAGACTTTTTTTCTTTCTGAATGCATGGATGAGTTAGTTTAAGGTGGGTGGCAGCCTCATTAATGTAAAGGCTCAACTCACACCATCAAACCTACTCCACAGATAGTTGAAATGTCCAAACAATATATTTCCAATAGCCATAAAATTCTATATCTTTTTCTGAATTTGTTACCAGATGTCCATCTTGACCCAAACCTCAGATTAATTATAACACAGAATTGGATTTTGCTGTTTGTGTCCGAAAATGAGTTGCTACTTCTACTTTATTGTCAGTAAGAGAGGTTAGGCATAAAGTGGAGTGATGGAAGCCATAAACAAAACAAGTAAAATGAAAAATGACTCAACAAACAAAGTGTTGTTGTATAATTAACAGATAATCACATTCTTTAAATACATACTTGATCAGAAGTTTGATTTTCAGCTTTATACTAATGAAAAATATTTGTTTAAAAAAATTACCTCCTTAAATAAATATTTATATTTGAAGAAATTAATCCTTAACTATTAAACCTTGAACAATCAAAAATGAGAATTGGCAAGGATCAAAAGTTGTCCTACATAATTGCATAAAAAGATATAAAGAAATTAACAGAATCCAGACTTATACGGACAATGGGAGTAACACAAGAAAAAAGGTTTTTAGTATTTAATAGAATCCACACTTTTGGCTTTTGTCATGACTAAGGGGCACTTTTATCAAAATGATGTATTTTTTTTCAATTTTTTTATTTGAGGTGGATTTTAAATTATTATAAAAAATGAGATAAGAGATAAGTTTTAATATGTGTTACGATTTTTAAGTTATTTTGATTTTTTCATTTAAAAGTGTAACATTTACTATGATTTATTATTATTTTATTTTTTTTTAATTGAAGTCGTAAAATTTTTTTTACTACTTTAATTTAATTTTTTTATTTATGACTTCAAAGTTGTATATATTTTTTTTAATCTTACCACTTTAAAGTAAGTTTTTTTTTTAATTTACTTCTTGAAATGGTAAGTTCTTTTTACCTTTAAAGTTTTTTCTTATATAATTTTTCATTTACTTTTTTCTTTTGTTTTGCTTTCAATTTTTTAAAAAAATTGTAAATGATTTTATTTATTCAATTATTTATATATTATTTTGTATATTAAAATTTAGATAATTTTTTAATAATGTTATTGAATTTCATTTGTTTTGTAAATGAAATAAAAAAATTAACATAATGTTATTTAATATATTTTTAAATATTTTAAATACTTAAATTTTAAAAAGCTAAAATTTTATAAAATAGTAAAATATTTTGTTACTAATATTAACTTATACTTTATGAAATAATATTACTTATTTTTTATAAGAAATTTATTATTAATAATATCTAATAATTTAATAATAAAGGCAGTTGTTAAATTAAAAAAATATAATACATTAATATAAAATAAAAAATATATAAATTAAAAAGAAACATAAAAATAAAAATTAACATTAATATAAAATAAAAAATATATAAATTAAAAAGAAACATAAAAATAAAAATTATATTATATATATTTAATAATTAAATAAATAAAATTATTTATAATTTTCAAAAGAAATTGAAAGAAAAAGAAAAGAAAATAAATAAATAATTCTAAAAGAAAAAACTTTGAAAATAAAAAAAGTTACAACTTTAAAGTGACGTGATTAAAAAAAGATTTATGTGACTCCAAAATAATAAGATTAAATATATATATATATATATATATATAATTTTAAAATGATAAATAAAAAAAATTAGACTGAAATTATAAAAATTTTAAGACTTCAATAAAAAAATAAAAAATAACAAGTCATATTATATATTATGATTTCTCATTTAAAAGTCACGTGTTACGATTTATTCGATCGATAATAATTTAAAATTACCCATATAAAAAATAAAATAAAAATTACTTCCATTCAATAAAAGTCTTGCGAGGGTCGCTCGTGTATCTATCTCTATGATTAAATTGACAAATTAAGCAAATTAAGAACCCTTTTTTAATAATTTTCTCTCTCTTGAGGCAGTCTCAGTCCTCTCTCCCTACAGAAACACCTATCCATGATACATGTACGGTCAACCAAACTCCAACTCTTATGTGCATCCGTATACACTCTTGTGACACGTGCTCTCTCTCTCTCTCTCTCTCTTTCTTAAATTAGACCAAAACTTGAATGAGCTGGAGGGAGATTCCGTGTGTGGAAATCGAGCTGTAATTGAAAGCCTCCCCTTTCTTTTTCCCTCCTTCTCACCCTCTTCCTGCTTCATTTGCTTCCACTCTAGGAATTAACAGCCTATAAATACCTCAAATGTTCAACTCCTTTTGTCACACACACCCTCTTCTCCTTCTTCTTCTTCTTTGTGTTATCCTTCACACACCTATTACAAGTCAAGCCACTCAACTCACACTAACATAAAAACATGGAACTAAGCACCATGTTTTTCCTGTGTGCTTCTCTTCTCTTCATTGTTCTCTTCTTCAGGACACTCATCAAACCTTACTATGTCTCCAAACGCCGTGACTTGCCACTCCCACCTGGCTCCATGGGTTGGCCTTACATAGGAGAAACCTTTCAAATGTATTCTCAAGACCCAAATGTCTTCTTTGCCTCAAAAATAAAAAGGTTCAACTCACTCTTCATGCCAACAACTCTTTCACTTTCTTTAACGGACAGACATACAGAAATTTCAAATTTTTTTTTTGTTATCTAGGTTTGGCTCTATGTTTAAGTCCCACATTCTAGGTTGTCCCTGCGTGATGATTTCCAGCCCCGAGGCTGCCAAGTTTGTGCTGAACAAAGCTCAACTCTTCAAGCCAACATTCCCAGCAAGCAAAGAGAGGATGTTGGGAAAACAAGCTATCTTCTTTCACCAAGGAGAGTACCATGCTAACTTGAGAAGGCTTGTTCTTCGCACCTTCATGCCAGAAGCCATCAAAAACATCGTACCGGACATTGAATCCATTGCCCAAGATTGCTTAAAGTCTTGGGAAGGCCGTTTGATCACCACTTTCCTTGAAATGAAAACGGTGAGTGAGCCCTCCAAAACAGACACAGCACAAAACAGAGCTAAACAGAGCTCCTCTGCTTTCCTTCTCTGCTCATTTTTCCTTCGAAAACAAAAATAATAATAACAAAAGAAAAATTACCCATTTCATGTCTAATTCCTCGTTGGTTTTTTTTAACAAAATAAAAAAAGAAGGGGCTTTTACGGTTTTTGATTTTGGGGTCTCCTGTCCTGCAGTTCACCTTCAACGTTGCTCTGCTTTCAATTTTCGGAAAAGAAGAGATTCTGTACAGAGATGCTCTGAAACGGTGCTACTACACTCTGGAGCAAGGGTATAACTCAATGCCAATTAACGTTCCGGGAACACTGTTCCACAAGGCGATGAAGGCAAGGAAGGAGCTTGCACAAATCGTGGCCCAAATAATCTGGAGCAGGAGGCAGAGGAAGATGATTGATTACAAGGACTTGTTGGGTTCATTCATGGATGAGAAATCAGGGCTCACCGACGACCAGATAGCGGATAATGTTATTGGCGTCATTTTCGCAGCTCGTGACACCACCGCCAGTGTGCTGACGTGGATCGTCAAGTACCTCGGTGAAAACCCCAGTGTCCTAGAAGCTGTTAATGTAAGTGTCTCTTGTTTTTTCTTTCTCAAAGAAAATTGAGGCTGAGGGCATAAAAATAGTAAAAAGTAGTTCAAAAATGATTCTTCGACACCTCAAAAGAGAAAGCACTGAGGGTAGATATGATAGGTAACATGACGTATGAAAAAGAGAAAAATAGAAAGAAATATGCATTGTTCGGGCATGCATATATCATTCTTCAAAGTTGTTTGGTCTATTAGCCTTGCCTTACACTTTTTTTTTTTTTTTTTGAATTTTTGGACTTGCCAGGAGGAGCAAGAGTGCATATTGAAGAGCAAGGAAGAAAGGGGAGAAGATAAGGGTCTAAATTGGGAAGATGCCAAAAAGATGCCAATAACTTCAAGGGTCATTCAGGAGACTCTAAGAGTTGCTTCAATTTTGTCTTTTACTTTCAGAGAAGCAGTAGAGGATGTAGAATATCAAGGTCAATAATCAAATCTGATATTTTTAGTTAATTTTTAACCCAAGATCTCCTTTCCTTTTTTTTCTCACAGATTCTATGTTGGTAATTGTTTTTCTATAGGGTATCTTATTCCAAAAGGGTGGAAAGTGCTACCTCTATTTAGGAACATACACCACAGTCCAGACAACTTCAAGGAGCCAGAAAAATTTGATCCCTCAAGATTTGAGGTAAGTAATTATTGTGCTGTTTACCTACCAAGCACAGTTTTGTTGCTATTCATTCATGTGTGATCCCAAGTCAGTCAAGACCTTGAAATTGAGAGATTCTTCTGTTTAATTATTTGCCAGGCTGCTCCAAAACCCAACACTTTTATGCCATTTGGCAGTGGGATCCACATGTGTCCAGGGAACGAATTAGCCAAGTTGGAGATTTTGGTCCTCCTACATCATCTGACCACAAAGTACAGGTTGGTAAACTTAATCACGAGTAATTTCAACAACCCTTTTTTAGCCATAGGCTTTGAATAGAGACATATTATTCCAAATTAGGGGGTTTCTAAACTAGCGTGTGCTGCTTCTATTTTTTTCTGGTGCAGGTGGTCTGTTGTGGGTGCAAAGAATGGGATTCAATACGGCCCTTTTGCTCTTCCCCAAAACGGCTTACCCATCACATTATTTCCCAAGAACAAGTAGATATCACTCAAACAATGGCTTCATAGTAGCTTTCTAAATATGGAAAGAATTGCTTCATAGCTCTCAAAATTGGTTTCCATATTGCAATTGGATAACCAAACAAGGGAGATCAACTTTTCCCTTCTTTTTGGCCAAGAGAAACCCAAAGGGGTAGTCTTGACAATAGCATACAAACAGGAAGAATGTCAAGTGTATATAGAGGAGGAGGTTTCACAGCCTGAGCAAATAGTATTAAGTTCTTTTCATTTTCTTATTTTTTTTATCCTTCAAATGTGAAGAAAAGTCCTCATAAGATTGTATTGATGCATTCAACTAATTAGTTCTGTATCCATAAGAATGCCGCAAGGCCAAAATAAAAGTTAAATTTTGGTTCTGAGAAAAATGAGTTTCAAATTAATACCACAAAACTTTCTGGCAAATCTTAGGTAATAATACACTTTATAATCTTTAACAACAACAATAATAATAATAATAGTTGGGAGAAAATAACAGGGAAAATGAAAAAAAAAAAATACGTGCGTCCCATCTTGCAAACATGCATTCAAATTCAATTATTCAAATCTTGAATAACACGGATTTCTTGTACCTCATTTCAATCAAAGTCAGGTCCCCTGAGATCCGAACACATGTCGTTTTAATCATACAAGCAAGCATTATCCTGCAGGTACTCTCCAACGTAAGTCTTCTACCAATTAATTTCCTTTTCTGCTCATAAAAGTCAAAACCATCTATTTTTCTCAATCGGGTTGGTTTTGTAAACTCTCGAATCAAGTATTGGTTGCAGCAATTGTGACATACTTCAAAGTACTAAGTAGTACTATATCCTTATAGAAATATACTTAAAATAACATACACAACGAGAAAAATTATAGAAATGTGTGTTTTATTGGAGTTGTATTGGAGAACAATCCTACTTTGCTTCTAATTCTGATTTTGGTATAATATTTAACGGTTACGTCGGTGCTACCATCCATCAATATCCACGTATGAAACATTGCAGTTCCTAATTGTCTATGTTTTTGTAACAAGATAAACACCCCTTTATTATGGCTTCAGAATTTCTGCAGTTAGTGTTTCCAAAGTTGCTCATGAGTCATGAGTCACGAGCATGTCATAGTTATCTAATTATATATCTAATTCCACACTGCTGTTGGTGAAGAAATATCTAAATGTTGGAAAGCTAATTCAAGTTAATTCATATGCTGTTTCCAACCATAACTTTCGTGGCAATATATATATATCTATTGATTCAGTTATATATTATATGGGTTTGATATTTGATGTTGAGAAAATAAAATGGTAGGTTATGTGGGCCTTGAACTTGCACCGCTTAGCTGTTAATGGATGGTTTGAAAGTTTCTGTGCAATCAAACCAGGGCACATAATGTTAGTTGGAGTTAAATTACACTTTTTTTTAAATAGTAAAATTTTAAATTGAATCTTGTAGACATAAAAATACATTTAGACAGGAAATTTCACTATAAATGATTACTTGATTTTTAATGAAAAAATATTTCACACTGCAATAAGGACACTTGCTCATATTATAATATCTTATAATTAATTTAAAATAAAGGTAAGTTAATTCGAATGTGATTTAATGACAATCAATTATAGAATCTAAAATTTTTCAAAGACCTTTTTGATAGCTTTCTTTTGTCTTTATTTTTCTCTTCTTGCCTCATCCTATTTCCTATAAATTTATCACTTTTTTTTTTATTTCTTCATATCTTTAAATTAAATGTTGATGGGCATATATGGTGTTCATCAAACATTTTCTTAAAAACAATATAAAATTGAATTGCTATTCTCATAACTGAGATCACAATAGACAATGATTCAAACATATTTTATTGTAAAAATGTGGAGTGATTATTAAGGTTTATTTTGAGGAAGTATTAGAAAAAGCTTTTAAAAAAGAAAAAGTCTTTAAAAATAATATTTTTGGGTTTGATAATCGATTAATGTTATAGCAAGTGTTAACACATTATAACGCCCGTTCAAAAATAATTACTTCTAATCAAATATGCAGAATTCAAATTATTTTTAAAATATTTATTTTGTCCTTTCAAAGTAATATTATTTTTGAACGTTTTCTTTATATTTTATTATTAAGAATCTTCATTATTTTAAAATATTTAGAAATCAAAGAATTCATGAATTTTTTTTTACTTAGCTTGAGAAATTAAGTTATTTTACACTGTCATACATAACTCTTTTTGTCAAAGCAAATACGTAAAAGAGTAGTTAGACAAATGTAAGATTTCTTACGTGAATTTTAAAGAGACTTTCCATCGCTGTAAAATAACCTATTTTTGGACTATTTTTGATCAAGATCAAAGTTGATTTTGGTTTACTTTTAAGAAATATAATTCAGAATAATTATAATTCAGAAATATTTTTGAATTTCAAAAATGCTAAAAACACCTTAATCGAATAATTATAATTCAGAATATAATATACATTATATTTATCATATTGTCTAACTTAAAAAAAGTATTCATTTCTCTTCAAAAGTTTCTAAGTTTCTCTTTCTTTTTTTATATTGGATAAAATTAAATGTTATATATTTTTTTCTTTTAAGGACAAATATATTTATTTTGGCACAGTTAGTTGAAATTTGACTTTTGGAGACCCGACAGAATTCTTTTTCTTCTTATTCATGCAGGGACGGGCACGTAGTGCCTATCTGTTAGCATTTTTTTACTATTGTAGAGAAATATTAAAATTGATATCATTTAACAGTTTTTATTTTTCAATAATTTAATACGGTTTATTTAACATGAGAGTTTGAATAGAGTAGTAAATAGTTTCAAAAGAAGATAAATAAAATAAAATACTCTAATACTATATATTAAATATGTAAATTAAATGGGATATTCCCTTTATTTTTTTCATATGCAATATACTAATTGTTAGTCATATATATATATGTGTGTGTGTGTGTGAGAGTTTGTTAACTTACAGCTTTTTGTGTTTTAAAAAGAATAAGTTAGTAAGTAAGTTATACTTGTACGTATTTTAAGGAAATTTATAATTATAATTTATTTCTTGTAAAAATTAAATGGATATAAATCAACAAATCTTATATGTATTTATTAGCATATACTCTCTTTTCTTTTTAGAAGGAGTAAATTAGTAATTTATATTCAAATATATTTTTAAAAAATTTATAGTTATAATTTATTTATTTTAAAAAATAAAATTGATCCCATATATATATATATATCGTTTAAGTTGAGCTGGAAACTCTGTCAAATTGTTAAGTCATTGAAGTTCGACAACCCCAATTATTAAACGAACTCGTTCCTGGTTTATATTTCTAATTTCCAGTTTTATTCCTATTAAAACATACCATATTTTAATTAAAACAGTCAGTCAAATAAAATTACGAAAAAAAGTCAGTCAAATCTTCATCTTCTATATTTAATTATTTTCAAACTTTCTCGATTGAGAAGAGATAGTTCCAAACAAAGCAAAAATTTATAAAATAAATACCATCAATGTCACTGGCTCACTAGGTAAGCATCTAATACTCATTTTGGTATATGATTCTTATTAATTTGAGTGATAGAGTATCTTTTACACCTATTTTTAATAGAGTCCAAATTTTAATATATTTTTAGATGAATCAAGACATTTCGGGAGTGAAAGTTAATAACTCATTTTTTAAATTACTGAAATTCATTTAAAAGGTTGACATCATTCAACAAATATGAATCATAAATTAAATTTATAAACATATGCTTAAAGGATAATATAATTTACCAGTCATATTACACAGTTTCCGGATGTTGATTATCTGAATCTATTAAAGTACACTGGCCAACACTTCTCAAGAGTTTAACCTTGAGTCAACAGTGCAACTCAGACACAATCTACTCCCTATACACTATCCACATCCACTTAATATTTCAGACAGATGAAAATCATTACTTAGCATGAAGGTAATGGGTCCGGGCAATGCAACCAACTCACAATCAATGATAAAAGGCAAAAAGGAGAAACGGTTGCCTATAATGTCATGAAAGTGGTTGAGCTCCAACCTTTATATGTGTCCTTTTCAATAGAAATCATCATCTTTTAATTCAAGGACATAAAAAGAAGAGATTGTGCATTATGACTTTGCCATGATTTCTAAGATCTTAGCCAAAAATGCTGACTCAGAGCTCTCTGCATCTCTCATAACAAGAGCCCAAGTGTCCAACGTGTGTTTTTTGATTTGTTGTGAATTTAATTGCGAGATGTCGATAGATATGCCCAAGATACACTTCAAATCTATGACAGCTATACAAAATATATGATTCCTTAGTCAGTTTGTTCAGATCTTAGTTCTGCCATATCTGGGATATATATGAATACACTATATATAGCACCATTATTTGGTTCTTTAGACTATAGTTTTTAGATAAATGTTAAACGATGGGCTATGTATCAATAATTTTTTATTTTTTTTTCAAATGTTGTGGATTGAATGAATCCAAGTATCTATCTAACTGTTTGAGACTATAGTCCTTGAACATTAGGTGAGGCCCTGGAGTTTCGGTCAGACGGTGTAGGAAGTCAATTCTAATAAAGTTTCAATTTTGGCGTTAAGTCCATTTTTCAATTAATTGAATGTCAAAGTATTAGACAAGTACAACGAAAAATTCAAGAATGGAGGTTGAAGATTTTTTTTACAATTTTGGCAATTTTATGATCTTGTAGTTTCATTACAAAGATAAGAACATAATAGACATAAACCTTAATAGCAAAATGATATGGTAGTTCAAGCTAGTTGAAACTTGAAACAACAAAACAACATCGGGCTCAAGAAGGAAGGGAAGTGAAGAAAATAAGTTACACAATATATTGACAGAAGAGGCTAGCTCCACAATGTGATGAAGATTTAAATTTTCGTTTTAAAAAATATTTATATTTATTATTTGACCGTTTCTCAAACAAAATTATGATAAAAGAAATATGTATATATATATATATATACACACACACACTAAGTTTGAGCGCAGAACATCGAGTTGGAACACTTTTGACTTCGGAAGTGGCCCTTCTTGGAGGTCCATATCAACCACATGGGGCAAGGCTATTGGGTTAATAAGTCCTTGTTAACAAGTTGTTTGAAATTTCAATTAGTTGAATATGAGTGTAGAAGTTAAGGTTGAAGAGTCTTACTTACATGATTAAGATTCACTATAATAATGTTTCTAAATTAATTATATATATCAAAGAAGTGTCCACTCATGTGACCAGTTCTAGACACGTGCGCTCTGAAATTTCTCTAGCTAACATTTTTCATAAATGAATAGCCAAGAAGTTTACATATGTTCTTTGCTTATAGTGACTGTGCCCTAGTTTGAGGTTGAAGAGACTTGGAGAATGCTAAATAACTAGGAATCAAGATTAAAAAGAGTTTATGGAAAAGTGTTACTAATATAATTTATTCTGAATTTATAATATATATAAATATAATATAACAATAATAACGACAATAATCTCATTTGTTTTCTATATTTTCTTTTTTTTCATTTTAATAATTTAATTACCTTTAATAACTGCATACACATTTGCATAATTAATTAAAAGAAAAATAAAAAATAATCAATATATGAAACTGATTTCCTGCAACACATTTTAAACGACATGGGATATTTTGTTCTGGTACAAAAACGACGTAGGATATGTATCACGGCAATTGGTTGTATTCTCTTATTGTTGCACTGTATTTGAAACTGGATTTTTGTGTTTCAATACAAAAAATTAATACTTATTAATTTTAGAATATTTGTTAGTAGGATTTTTTTCTTGTTTTTTTCTTGTTTTTTTAATAAGAAACCGGTGACGACAAATGATTCAGATTTAAGTCATTTAAAATATTACTTCAGTTTCGTTCCTATAGATAAAAAAAATATTTTTAATATGATTGATTTTTATTTTTATTTTTTGAAATATTGCATAATGAATGAGGACTGAGGAGTATTAGTGTAGGCTTGCGTACTCATTAGTCATGAGACATGACGGCTAGCTAGACTTATGAATTGTGATTGCCTTGTTGCAGTCAAGAAAGTTAATTATTTTCATGCATAATAGATATTAGATAATACCAATAGTAAAACAGAAGATCAAAATTTTAATTTCAACTGGAAAATCTCTGAATGGGATATGTGTTTAGTCTATTTAACTAAAAAAAACATCAGTGTCAAAGAACGTTCATAAGAAGATAAAACCAAAAAAAAAATCAGTACAATCCGCTTCGAGCCAAGAAATATGAGCTCACATGAAGTTGTGTTGAGGTTGTTTAAGGATTAGATGACATAATTTTAAATAGTATTTTTTGGACTTATTTATAAGTATAATTTTTAATTTTTATGAACTTTAATTATAAATATAATTTACTATTAAATTTATCATTAATCAAATTATTACGAGTGATTAAATTATCACGAGTTAAATTTCATACTAGGAATATTTTTTTATTGTTTGACAATATAAAATTTATTTTATATTATTACGGCATGATTATATATATATATATTTATTGTATTCATTCACTGTGAATGTGAGATGGATGAAAGGAAAATAACAATAAAAAGTGATGAAGAAAATTCAGAAATATAATAGATGATGTAATGGAAATTAAAGAAAAAAAATAAAGATTTATTTACTTAATTAGTCTCTATAATAATAAAAATTTCTATTCTAATTTTTATACTTAATTAAAAATATCTCATTTAAATAATTCCTACTCACCATACCCTTTAAAAAATTAGTCTTTCTACATATATCATTTTAATTACTTGTAGTCCTTAAGGCGATGATTAAAAATTGTTATGTTTTTAACTGTAGAAAAAAAAAGTTGCACTATATGGACCAATTAAATAAAAAAATAAAGATAAGAGAAAGGTAAAGGTGACAATATTAAAAGCTTTTAGGCAAAAATAATCATGGTTTTGCTGGACAAGATCAACTAATTGAACCGAGAATCGATATGATGATGGGTGTCCAGACATTCTTAGGCAATAATTTAATCGTTTACATTAACTAATAATTTTTTAATCCTTATTTTATATTATTTTATTACTTAAAATATCATATACTATTAAAAGCATAAAATTAATCGGTTGCCATCACAATTAAACCATTAAATTTTGAATTAGTGTATTCACTTGTTCAATCATAGGTGTAATTTTAAAAACATTGAAATAACATAAAGACTACGTGTCTTCATTGTACTTAAATGACTTATCCAATTCAAAAGACATTTGCTTCAAACCGTTATGTGACAATTAAGTTGAGATAATATTTTATGAAATCTAATTTGTTGAATGTAAACCAATGGCAATTCAATCCATATGGTTGTGAAAGTCATATAATGCTGTGTCTGTGTGTAACTTAGAAGCTTAGTATCTTAATTATCTTGTACAAAACTAGCACATATACAACCGGATGAAAACTGAGATCGAGAAAGAAGATAAGTCTCTTTCCTCGTTTTGTTTTTGTTGTTGTCTCCTTCTTCTTAAAAGCTAGTTCTCTGCTCCTCGTTTTTTTAACGTTGCAAAGATGATGGTCCTAACTCCCAACCTAAGCTATGGTGGTGGACTGTGAAATAATGAGTAGTGGAGCTCGTACTCTGCACTGAAGCTATAATAATGCTAAATATATATGACGTGGTGTAGCCGCAACAGTAGTGATATTTGGAACATATTGCACTCGCATGCACGCACGCACTAGGCGCACGAGAGAAACCAAAAGTGGTGGAAGAAACAAGAGACACGTATATACTATATATATGTAGCTTTCCACGTTGTCTCTTAATTTGTTATTTCACAATGTACTTTTCTCGTGTTAGGTTCCTTTCACCTATGAACTATTTTTCTAGTTACTATTGAAAACTTGGACTAAGAAAAATCATAACCTTAGCTTCCCGTTATGCGCCGTTAAAGTTGAATCCCATATATATGCATGTTACATGATGTTAAGAGCTAGCAGCCTAGCACAATTGCTCAAAAATCTAGCTACCAATGTTGTTCAAGTATTATTAATTGTTGAATGTTAAGTGTTAGAATTTTGGTAACAAGCATCACAACATCTATATCATGCAATCGCCATTTACATTTCCATCAGAATTAATGCTGCCATTTGTAATAAATCCGGATAACATATATATTTCTATGGTGGTTAATATATAAGCAAAAAGGAATGAGGTGCATATTTTTTTCTTTTTTTTTTTGTATTTCAAATGTTAGGAATCTATCATATCATACACTGGGACGTTTACAAAAGGCAACCCATTAGTGCCACTTAAGTAAGAGGTTTACAAATGCAATACTCAAGCAATATAATTTGGCATGATAAAAGGTTCTTTGCTTTTGGCTACATTTTAAACCACAGAAAGTGTTGTTGGAGCCATGATCAGAATAGATGGTCCTATTGCCTTGTGAGAGTATTTGAACTTTGTATATAACAAGATGAAAGCATGTAAATCAATGTGCACGAGAGGATGATTAACTTTAATTTGTATCAGCATGCATATGAAAGCGTGCTAGACGGGTTATACATCAAGAACCAAATCACCACTTTTTGCCCTGTGTTCTAAATCCCATTCATGTGATGAAATGCTAAGGTTAAGAGATTTTCACATTACAACATCTTACTCAGCGCACAAGACATGCTTGTATTCCTTGAGGAGCCACAATCCGGTGCGAATCATGTGATTATGCTTTTCCTTAAAGAATGAAGAGAAAAATGTTCGGCCACTTCCCAACCTACATCTGTTGGCTGTGTTATCAATTTTTCATTAAACTGGTTTATAATTTAATTGCCATATACATTCAAGTATTTAAAGAGTTGGGTGAAGATTTGATCTGCTCCCTACCTTATCACTACATAAAAAAATGTCATTTACTAATAGGAAAAGGGTAAAAAAAAGTTTTAGAACTAATTTCATTAATATAATCTTTGTTTAACAAATTAAACTATTAGTACAGATAATATATTAAACTTATTAATACAATGTATTAAATGCAAATAATTTTTTTTCAACCATGTAATCATGAGTTTTTGGCTTTTCAGTGGAACCTCAAGGTATTTTCACAAACATTGACCATTTAGGTTTGTTATGAGACTTATTATCAATTTTCAATAGTATATTAAGGGAGGATTGAACCTAAATCATCTCCAATAAATTATATTATTAATATAATTTAATATTCATATTATTAGTTTAATTTTCACTAAACAAAAATTATATCATCGAGGGTTGATCCAACACTAAACTATTTTTGTGTTTCCCTACTCAAGTGCTTTTTCACCTCTAACGTAAAGAACAAAAAGGCTCAATGGTAAAATTCATTTGGATTTCATACTTAAAAAGTTCCAAATGCACTCAAAATGTGGAATTTGCACGTTAATGACATCTACCGTCACGTCGTTTTATATGGTCCCTTATGTTTTGTAGTTCCAGAATGCCTAATATTTTTGGATCATGTACGGATAAAGTTATCAATAAATATTCTAAGAAGAAAAAGTAAAATAAAATAAACTTTTTTTATAAATTAAAATCAAATTATACACTTCAGCTTTCTAGAAGAAAAATTAAATAAAAAAACTTCTATAAAAATTATTAAAATTAAGTAAACTAGTTAATTTTAGTTTATAAAAACAGAGAAAAAAAGAAAACAAGATATATATTAATATCGTAAAATTTATTTATATGTTATTCAATTACAAATCACTATCACTTGTATAACAAATTTGTTAATCTTAATAATAATTATCCTAAAAGTCACACCAAAACTAATATTTAATTGATTAAGAATATAAAATTATTTACAATAATCATGTATATTTATTAAACTCTATTGATTTCCCCTTAATTATCTAAACTAGTCTTAAATACACAACTTTGATTCAGAATCTCAAAGCCAAGCCTACATACGCATACTATTTAATTGGCCTTTCTCTTCCAAGTGCATAAATTACTAATACTACTATTACAAAATTGATAATTCAGTATCTACACGATGCATGCTCATGTTAAATAAAGAGTTTAATTTGATTCACGTAAAACTTATTTTGGGGGGAGATAACTGTATATTATCACTTTTTAAACTCAATTGATAATTCAGTACCTACATAATAATGCACGCTCATGTATATTCATTAAACTCAATTCATGTTACATCATCATTAAATCCTATGTTGTCATACTCATACCATTAAAGACCTTTAGTTATCACCATTAACTTTTAAAGACGTGCAACAATACTCAAGTCAAAACATGACGAGAGAGCGAACGCAACAAAGGAAACACAACTGGGCCAATCATGAGCACTACGGTATTTCCATAAAGGAATAGAATAGATGAAGTGATGAACCTAACCTCGTTATCACTCTAAAATCATCACAAAAACAAATGTCGTTCACATCATCAAACTGATATTATTAACCGCAGTGACGAACTTCTCATTGTTGAAAAAACATCCTATGGACATGGAAAACTGCACATAAATGTTTAAAAAAAAATAAAAAAATACAGCTTTGGTACAACAAAGATGACCAGGGACTTCCTACGTGTAAATAACAATATGACCGAGTGCATGCGAGGAAACTCGTCCATTCTATAGCTACAAAAAGCTATTCTGTAATGAGTTCAAGCTTTAACCTGGTTCGGTTCTGCCATCATTCCTGGACATTGAATCACCCCAATCTAGGAGGCCGCATTTATCCATGCCTGATAATAACTTTATATTATTCAATTTTACGTGTATATCAGACAGTAAACTGTTTCAGGCAAACTCGATAAAGCAGCAAAGTTGCTAGGCAATCTATCTTCAAGCATCATGATCTAGAATTGGCTTAGTAAACAGATTAGCCAAGCAAGTCACTGAACAAGTTAGGATTCTGACTTGAGGGCTTCACACCCATCTGCCTCACTAAAGCATCCTTCTCCAAAGAATCTTTAGCATCTGGACCCTTAATAGATTGTGGCAACGGCTTCACAATTGTTTCTTCACGAGTAGCTTTTGTAGCTGCATTTGACAATTCAGATAAAAGATTTACATCATACCCCCCACTCACGGGTATAGAGTCGCCACCACTGACAGTAGTCTCGGCATAGAGTGACATAATATCAGGGGCATTTGTAGCAGCAGCTACATTATGATTTGTTGCAGAATTAGTGCTTGGGTCAAGAAGTCCTTCCAATTCCTTGAATGGGTCCACAGAAGGAGGAGCCGTAGTGACAGTTGGTTCATCCAAGTCAAGCAAATCAGCAGGAGGTGGTTGATGAATTGCTTTTTCCACAGCTACTTCATTGGGTACAACCGCAGCCTTTGATCCCCGAGATCCGTCTGCAGCACTTGCACTAGATTTTGAAACCTTGTGACTTGTAGATGATCTTTTCTCAGGTTTAGTTGAACCACCAAACAATGAAGCAGCAAGCTTTTGCTTTTCTGGAGTAATCTCAACCTGTGTCTTTCTTGAATCATAAGTATCATGCACTTTTGAATTGACAGTTGTAGCACCATCCACCAGAGTTGCCCCACTCGTTGGTTTTTGGGAAGTAGAATACGAGGCAGAGGCAGATGATGTTGAAGATGAATACGTTGGTTTACCCCACTTCTTCTGAACACCATCAAGCCGTAGCTTAAGCTCTGATGATCCAACCTCAGAAGTTGATCCCACTGACGAGATATGGTGGGTCTCCCTGGAAGACAATACATCGGGCACTGGAACAATGTCTGCTGAAGATGCAAATGAAACTGGAGTAACTTTCGGTTGCATTGGAGGCTTTGGAACTTCATATGCCTCAAATCTTAGACCATGCTGCAAAGTTTCATGATGATCTTGGCTTCTGAAATTTTTCATATTCCCCATTCCAGCACGCACATCCTCAGGAATATAGGATTCAGCACCTCTTTCTAAAGACTGCTGAACATACCCATTGAGGAAAGAAAGATTCTTATCAACCTGCATAATAGATTCAACATGTCAATACTCTTGCAGCAGAAAAATAATATATAACATGGATTATTCCCAAGCACAACACTTGCTATTGTTTAGTGAAATGAAATTGCTATGCAGTGCATATATATAAAAAAATAGCTGAAAATTTTCGTTTTGGCACAAATTAATTGAGATTAATCAACGATCATAAAGAAACCAGAATAAATATCTGGGAAGAACAAAAGCTCAAATCTCAATTTTTGTTAAAAAGAAATCAAAATTGCATGTGTTTGTAAACAAGACAAATCACACTAACCAAAGGAATGATAAAGCAGCTATGAGAAATTTGCATAACACTATTTCAATCCCAACAACCTCATGTATTCCGTCCCTCAAAAATTATATTTTGGATAGTTAAGTAGCATTTTGATTTCCTATCAGTAATTATGCAAACATAAACCAAATCTAACCAACAATATCATCCTTCCCCATGAAAAAGAAATAAAATGAAATCACATCATATTAGGAAAAAGTATAATGTTATTGCAAAGCTGTTTCCTAAAATTGAAAGCTTGAATTTGACAAAAAAAAAAATACATTTTCTACAAGTAACAACTGATAAAATCAAAGTCTTGGATTGCAACCATTGAATAACTTAAATTTCAGATCAGGCATTAAAGATGCTATCTATATATGTAAATTAGGATCCGTTCTATAGACATATAATTGAGACAGAAATATATAAGAGCACAGTGAAAATGATCAAGACATTAAGAAAATGAGAGAAATTTCAACACTGTTCTAGAAACTAAGTCTTGAGTTGTAGAAAGTTATACTTTAGCAGATTGATTGATTTTTCTTATGATGTTTGCAGAGGGATGGTATCTAGTTAATGAATTAAGAACAAACTAGGCATTTTTCTAGTCACATAGATGAAGCCATGACACCTATCAATCATAGAATAGCCATAAATTGTTGGAGTTGTTGCAGTTACTGAAAAACATGACTTGTAGAAAAAAAGCATGAAAATCTTATCAAGAAATGCTACACTAGTGGATGCTGAAATTTGGTTCTTTTAGAAGGCTTTCCTTGACTAGTTTTTGTTTCATGCACTAAACACCAAAGAAAGAGAAATTTCATTCATTTAAAAGGCTTTCCTTGGTTGCTTTTGTTTCATGCATTAAACACCATAAAAGTGTGCAAATAGATGAACACAGATGTAATATCATAATTCTAGATGAACATAGATGTAATATGATAATATCAGATTTGGCACCCAAGTGTAATTTTCACAGTACAACTTGTACTGATTTATATATAATACAATATTACTTTTTCTGATTAAAAAAAATATCATAATTCTAGGTGAGAAGATTCTATATTAGCAATAACCTCAATGTCTTCACAACTTGCATCTCGTGGCATTATTGTTTCAACAGCTTGTACATCCAAACCTATAAAGGCTTGCAATTCATAAGCACGTTGCTGCAGATCTGAAGAGTGGGATGCCAATAATTCTTCAATCAACGATTGGCACTGCAAGTAGACAAGAAAGAGTTACTCTTCATACCAATAAAGGCATGAACCATATTTAGCATAAACTGGTAAACTATGACAGGAAATTTTATTTTTATTTTAAGAACATCCTACCCATATACAAAATGGCATTTGAATCTAATCTATCAATTACAATAGTGAAAAATATTAGATTGAAATGGTGATACACAATGCTGACTAAATTATCTTTTTTATATTAATAATTTGGTCAAGTACTAGTGTATCATTACAACTATAAGCCTGAGCACACTAATACAATAAGACTATTAACTCTAATTAAATATGGAAACAACAACAGATGGTCAGAACTTCATCTGAGTTCGAATCCTACTTAGAGGTCTACTAGAGATCAGAAATTGTTGAAGAAAGAACAAAAGAAACATCTTGTTCTTTCCAGGCGATCGGAAAATAAAGAAATAGTGAATTTATTTAAGATAATTATGTACTTACAAAATACCGTCTCAATTCATCCTATTTCATCATATCCGGGATGTGATATGGTTCCAAAGGGAGAACTACACTCAACATATTACAAATAATTCAGAAGACATGCTAAGATATTTTAAATATTTTCAAAATAGTCTGAGATATTCTAATATTTTTAATAGGAGAGTCAACAGTTGAGCCAGAGAATCTCATTGTCACTGGCTACTTTTATCATTGAAAAATGTGCTTGGAATTCATAAAAATATATAATTCAAGAAATAAATGTTTAAAGGGAATTTATAGAAAAAAATAAATTTTTAAGATTTAATGCTCATATTCCTCGTGGTCAACTTTAATATGTTAGATTATCAACCAAAACAATAACAAACCATAGAAAATAAAAATTTATGGGTCAAAATAGATACGTAAATGACAACATCATTCATGCAATTGGAAAATGCCTAAAAGGGACTTCTAGAAGACTATTTTATTGAGGTGGGACTCTTTTGTATGATGAGAAAGATGGGCTAACATAGCAAACATTACAAGGGATAGTCTTTATATAGCCCTCAAAATTCAATCATTCATTACTATCACAGAAAGCCCATGAGGTAGAAAAGGTTTTTGACCTAAATTCTTTCAGCATATACCTCAGATAGGATATCCACTTTCCTCCCGGCTGCTACTTCAAATGCATAAATTTTCATCAATGCTGAAATTGCATTAGCCTTCACAAAAGCAAAAAATTAGTTCCGATTT
The DNA here is from genome assembly GCF_000004515.6 of Glycine max. NCBI lineage: Eukaryota > Viridiplantae > Streptophyta > Magnoliopsida > Fabales > Fabaceae > Glycine > Glycine max. The sequence goes on along the minus strand of NC_038245.2, from coordinate 45,021,545 downwards.
GAAATAGTGCAAGCAGACAGATTGAAATTAGAGCAAGGCATAGGATGGAATGGATACAATAGAACTAACGATAAAAAATAGTTGAATGATGTAACAAAGTTCATGCAGAAAACATACCATCATCAACATATAAACTAATGCTAGAAACATAAAAATAAAACACTTAGCATATATATGTAATTAGAAATACTTCTAACGTAAGTGAGCACACCCAGGGCAAAAATTATTGCATACTCACCTAAATCATTCAGTCAGGAATGTAATGTAATGGAACATAATACCTGTATACCCATGTATTTCTCACGATAAATAATAAAGTCAAACAACACACAACTTATTAACACAAGTCAAATGTAGATTTGGACAGGCAAGCATTTAAATTATCAAAATAAAGTGAAGTACTTGATTATTGACATTGTTATAAATTGCAGGTCGGGGAAACGGCTGAAAGCCAACAATCCACTATATCATATAGCAAAAGTTGCATAGCGATTGAAAACTTGAAATATATGATATATGTCAATTGTATATGTATAAAAAATTAAGTTGTATGCAAATAAAATAATGCATAAAAATTGGCATAATATTAACTCAAAAGTTCAATTGGCCAAAGACTCATTAGAGATGACAAGAGGATGCAAAGGGTGAATAAACACTGATGGAGGAGTGGAAGAGTCCTTCCCTGATCCATACGTAAAGCCATGAACAGAGGTCTGCGTATGAGAGAAGTTTAACAGGTTTTATGTGAGTGGGGGGAGTGGGGACACTGGAACTGAGCGGGAAAAAAGTCAAATGCAGTCCCACATCCATTTCTCAAAACTGTGACGTGCACAACAAATGTGGCAAACCCTATAGCCATTTTTGTGGAAGGCGCACTGGAATGGAATTGCGATTGCAGATTTGAGGGATTCCACAATGCAATAATGCTATAGCCACTATTTAACAACACTGTTAATGAGACTGAATTAGTTGGAATATAGAGAGAGAGGATATATGGGGTAGAAGAAGTAGAGCATATATGGGGTAGAAGAAGTAGAGCAAATCAAAGAGAAAAAGCCTAGCAACCATAACATAACTTGACTAATTTCTTAATAATATGGATGCATTTTCTAAATAGAAAGAAAAGTTACATGAAGCTTCAAACATAAGTAGATTTATTATGCCTAATTTCATATCAATACCACATTACTGTGATACTGATGTCAATATTAAAAGCAATCAAAGTATTCCTAAATTATGCATTTTAACTTTTCCCCCTTTCCTTATAAGGGAAGTGTTGGCTTCCAATAAATACCTTAACATTTTCATCATTGGAATATGCCTCTGCAATGTCACATAACTTCCCACTGATATAGGAAGCAGAATACTTTCCATCTACTGTTCCATATTCCCCCAGAACCCAACAGATGACCTGCAATCAATACTTAGAGAGTTAAAGTTATTCTACAAACACTTTCAATTTCTTCGGAGTAAAATGAGAAGGGAAAATCCAAAGCATAAGTGGGATAGAAAGTACTTGAAGAAACACTGATGGAAGCTTTGGCTCTCCTATAATGCGCAAATATGACTCAACCTACATGAAACAGCATCCATTCAGTAACATATTTATGCATATATTCAGTTTCATGGTGGACATATCAAACAAATCAGAGCAGTGATCAAAATAACATACAGCAGATGATCTCAACTGACTGTCTGCAGCATCATCATCCTCTCCAAATCCTTCAGCAATCAACCGCATCAAATTATGTGCCACCTTAATATTAACAAGATCTCCAGCATGCTCAAAAACTTTATTCATGGTCTGCATAACCATAACACCAGATATTATTAGTTATCAATGAATGTATGCAAAAAAAATGTAAAATCAATAGTATTGAGGCAAGTAATTCAGTTACCTGTATAAACCAATAATTACTTGGTGCAAATTGCTCAGCAAGTTCCACACATCGAGATGCTATATAAGTTTTATAATGGTCATCACTCATGCTAATCATGTAATCAATCATTCTGTCAACAATCACTTCCACATTGGAGGACTTGGTCATTTTGTATAACAGTTCAAAAGTTTTTCGTTTCAGACTATCATCTGGGTCCTGAATCACATACATCAAATTTTAATCAGAATTCCAAAATTGAGCATGATTAGAAGAAACTATGCACAAAACTTTGTAAACAACAGGGGGCATTGTAATTTTTATTTTATTTTTATCGACAGATGTTAATTGTTAGTTTTTTTATTAGCATGAGGGATTGAACCTGCGACCCTTCCCTCCTTCCCTTCTTTCTTAACCACCCAGCTAACATAATACATCCGGCGCCATTGTGATTTTATGTGATAAACATCATCAGGGTACTTATCCACAATTATATGGACAATATTATGCCCCATTTCTTGCCAAAAAAATATTAAGCATACAAAATTGAATAGCTCGTGAATATAGCCCATTTCAGGGACCAATTATAATAAATATCTGGTTCTCAAAACTCAGTTCTAATTGCTAGTTTAGTAAATTTCAAACATAAATGAACCAAAAAATATAGATGTCCCCCTTAGACAATCATGGATAGTGACAGCTTTGTAAACTCTGGGTGGACCCATTTAACAGATTTGTATGTGATAATTAATATACCATTACCCAAAACCAGCATTGAACTTACAAAATTACCTACAGCATTGATCATCATATGGTTTGAACTTGCAGACTAAAAATGGAAACATGAAGTGAAACAAGCATAGAATGATCTGATCTGATTTACACCAAAGCTAAATGATCTCAACATTATCGAAATTCACAACAGATTGATTTTTATGAGCAACATCCCTCACCTCCAAGCAGTCAATGACGGCAAGTTGGTGCTGTTCTGCAATATGTGGACTTAACTTTATCAACCGACCAAGGGCATCAATGCCCATGTACTTGAGATTATGACTGTCACTCTGCCCACATAACAATTAACAACATACATGTAAACACACAATAACCAAGTCCACTAGCAATGTCACATTGCATGTAAACTCAACACATCTCCCCAAACCTTCAAAAATTTTGCGATTACATCCGCAGCAGCCTCTAATAACTTAGGATTGGGATATATAGAAGCAACACAGCATATGCACTGATAGAGAACAGCATTCCCTATGTTGGTCATCGAATCACTCCTCCTGATTATATCACCAAGCACAGTGTACATGTGTCCACTAGCTTGCTTGTCGCCACTTCCCAGTAACGCAAGTATTTTCAGCAACTTAATCTACAAAAGGAAAGTAGCAAATCTAAGCAAAAGGAACAAGTAACATGCAGAAACAAAACGGTCCTGACGTCCTGTTTGGATAAACTTGTCCATAAGCACTTATATCCAAACAGGAGCATTAATTAATGTTGAATTTAATAGAACCTGAATGAAGGGTGCAGGCATTTGGTGATAATCATAAGTCTTGGGCAACCTATGTTCTGCGACTTGCTTGAGAATATTAACAAAGCTAACGACAAGGTCCTTAAAAGAGTTAACATCATCGGAAACGATATTAGAAAGCGGGCAAAGAGAAGCGCCCATTACACCAGGATCGTTATCGAACAACCGCTTACGGAAATTAGAAAGCAAATGCGAAACGGAGGACGGAGATTTGAGGTAGAAGCGGTGCAGCGCCATAACGGCCTTCTTCCTAACGGCGTCCTTGGAGTGGTGAAGAAGCTCGACGACACGAGGAAGCACGGCGGGGATGGTCTCCTCGTTGATGAGCCTGCAGACGGCGTTAAGAGCGGCGCAAACGACGAGGTAGTTATCGGAGGCGAGGTCTTTCTGGATTGTGTTGACGATGAGGATGATGAGGTCGTGGTCGTCGCTGAGGAAGAGCGTGAGGGCGAGGTAGCCGGTGCGCTTCAGGAGGAGGGAGTCGTGGTGAGTCATCTTGACGGCGTGGATGTATCCGAAGGAGGCGTCGTGGCCGAGCATCTCGACATAGAGGAGGCGGATGATGTACTCCTTGATCTTGCGTTTCGGAGTGTCAGCGTCGTTGATGCGGCGTTTTAGGGTTTCGATCTCGCGGAGGACGATGCAGTCCTCCTCGGCCTTGGATCGGGACTCGCCGATGGACTTTATGAGTTCTAGAAACTCCTTCGAGTTGCCATGATTATTGGACCCCATTGCTCCCTCCCCACCAGCTTCTTCAACTGCTCCACCTTTGAATGTATGAGAAGAAGAAGAAGAAGAGACTGAAAGAATGCTGCAACAGCAACACACGGCGTCGTTTGGAGCTTCCGGGTGTCGGAGAATGAGAGAGTGATCGCTGGCTGGGTCCCCCACTGTAAAAACCACCTTTGAACTCATTTCATTTCATATCGTCATTTTCTATTTTTTTACCGCCAAATTCAATATAGTAGTACGGCAGTGAAATGTAATTAAATATGCTCCGATTCAATAGGAACAAATAGGCTGTATTAACCAGAAAAATGAAAGTTCAGCAATAAAATATATATATATATATATATATATATATATATATAATTCACCTAAAAAATTAAGAAAAATTGCACGGGTTTCACGAGGAATAAGAACAATGGAACCAACCAAACTACCAAACTGACCACTTATATATCTAATATCTTCACCTGCTCCTGTGAATTAAAATGTGATATAGTAATTACAATTGATTGATGTCTCTTGCAATTAAAATGTCATATGATAAATACAATTGTCTGATGTTTCGTGCAGGAGTACTTCAACCAAAAAGGACTAAAAAACTAAACATGAAGATAAAAAAATCAATTAAGTTATGAATATGATATTTCTCACTTTGCTTTTAGTCCCACTTAATTTGTTAAAAAATAAAAATAGTCCAACTTAATATGAATTTTTTTAATTGTGAGGTAAAAGATGTCTGTGAGCGTCCTAAATAAAATACAACATCATACAAGCTTTTATGAAAAAGACATATACACACTTGGGTTAATCTTCATATATCACGGCATTCAACAAATAGACTTTTATAGAATATTGCATTTCATTAATATTAACTCTTAATTGATGACATTTTTCTGATTTTTATTAAGCAGCTATGGTGCAGCCACATCTCTACAAATATGCAAGTTTTTTATTGTGTCTATTGCATTTTTAGTCATGTTTATCTCCTCCTATAGTGTCTTGGAAATTAAAACCATAATATTAGACATGATTGTTTCTTTACTCCATTACATTCATAAAATTGTGTAAATGAACAACAACAATGTGTTTTGCAAACGACAAAGAATAAAATACGTGAATATGATGCGTTTTACGTAGGATATACTAAAAAAGCATACGGTAAAGGTAGAAAATTTAACAAAATCCTTATATCACTAGAGGTTTCACAAATTCAAAGAATGTAGGTCCTAAAGAAGAAGAAAAGGATAAGAGAGTTGTTTTGATAAGCTTCCACGACATGCGAGTTCAAGTGTCATGGAAATAATGGAATCCATAAATTAGAGAAGTTGCTTCAAAACTTTTTTACTATTTTTTAAATGATTTTTCAAAAGATCCATACAGCAATAATGTTTTATGAGATAGAGGTCCAGGTGTAAAAATTATTAGATTTTTACTTGTTCAGAAATATAAATACTAAATGGTATTTATTTTTAAAAAATTAATATACATTTTTTTATTTATATGCTCGATATTCTCCAAAAGAGTTCCGTCGATGATAGACCAATTTAAATCCTATATATATTTTTATCGATCAAATCCAACTCAAACCCGTGGTGAGTTTGCTTAGCTCATAGATTGTGACTCATATATAACAGCTTTAACTTGAAGCACAAATATAAAAAGTTATACTCATTACATGGCAAAACTACAAAACAAAAAAAAAAAGAAGCTAAAAGAGTATTTTATTAACTCATACGAGTCAGACAATGCATTTATTTAATGTCACCCGACATTCATTTTTAGAAAACAAATAAAAATCCACAATGTATACTTTTGAACTTTGCTATAAAAGCCTAAGGAGTTAACAAGAAACTAAAAGTCGCAAAACTATTAAAGAAGAAAACAACAACATAAACTTTTTTTTAGACAAATTATTTATTTTTAATACATATTTAAAAAGATTTATGAAAAGTTTTTAAGTAACCCATCTCAACCTTCCTTTCCGTGTTTCCCTAATTAAATATGTAAACAACTCCTTTCTTAGTGTATCTTGGTGTAACATGAGGTGTAGATTAATCGGATCTTAATCACTGAGAATGGCAAAAGCATTTCCAATGGAACTAGTAACACCCTAATTAAGTATGTGAACAACTCCTTCTCATTTTGTTTGTCTTTGTTATCCTTTTTTCAAACAAAATATTTATTTTTAATGTGTTCTATTTTGTGACAGTGATGACACTTTATATTCCTAAACTTAGACCTACTTTTGCTTTTCTCTCTACCACATCTACTTCTTTTTTATTTCTTCAACTTTTTTTTTGGTTTTTAGTGACAAAATCTAGACAAACAAAAATTGGCGTTTCCTTTTATCTTTTCATTAAGAGTATCACTTTATGCTAGTTGTAATGAATCAACTCCATGAGGGGCTGAATTTGTATTTGAAACCTGAAATGTCTCTTACTTAGGCATAGTAACTAGCAACCATAGTCTAAAAAACTCATAATCAAACTTGATGCTCACCTCTTACAATTGATCAATCAACCATTGGGATTCATTCAAGTGATCTAAAATGAAAGTCCTTTCCTTATATTTTAAGTTTACTAAAGAAATCAATAAATACAAATTATTATTCCTTAACTAATAGGCATATAAGGACTCAAATTAATCTCCACCCATTATGTTTTTGCACATGTGTTGACATGATTATAAACATTGTCTTCTAAGAACTATGAAATAAAATCACACGCTATTACAAAAGCGCGTTTTTACGACGTTTCTAAGACGGTTCTGAAGGATCGTCTAAGAATAAGAGGCAGTGGCAATTTTGTAATTCGGAGGAGAAATAATATTTTTTATGTCACACATTCTAAGGCGGTTACAAAGAACCATCTTAGAATGTAAGCTCATGGCAATGTTATAATTAGCAGAAATAAGACAACGACGATTATCTCGTAAGCCCATCTTCGTATACACTAGTAATATTGCATCCCTGGCCCTGGCCCATAGCTACGCGAACTACTTTCGAACCAGAATCAAACACTCTAGCTAGCTGCAGCACTGTCTTATGCCTTAGGTTACGCCGTTAAGACTCTAGCTTGCGCCGTGAAGCACTGTAGTTGAAACCCCTCTCTCCCTGAAACCTCTCTCTCCCTGAAGCATTGTAGTTGAAACCCCTCAGCTCCAACATAATGTTATTTAACAAATTTTAGTTTGCATTATCATTTATCAACGCATCCCTTCATCTCGATAAAAATAATTTTCCATTTTCCATCCTCCATTTGTTTTCCCTCACACTTTTCTTATTGGAGGGAAAAATCCAAAAAAATTTCGGACAGGGAAGAATATATCTTCTTCTTCTTCCACTAGTGAACAAATCTAGGGTTTTAGTCTCTTCCTTTAGCTTATTTACTATGAGTTTATTTATTCTTTTCCTTCATTTTTTTCTTTGATTTGTTTTTTTCTCGTTAAAGGAAAAAGTCATTGCGAATGCATTGCTTGCCACGAATGCATTGGAATAACCACCTTAGTATCTCAAACATTCTAAGACGGTTATACAATGATTGTCTTAAAAAGTCAAATACGATTCCTACATTCTAAGACGGTTAGGCCAACAATCGTCTTAGTATTTATAATATTCTATGACGGTTGTGCGAATGACCGTCTTAGAAAGTCAAATATGTTTCTTACATTCTAAGACGATTAAACCAATAACCGTCTTAGTATCTATAACATTCTAAGACGGTTATCGAAATAACCGTCTTAGAAAATCGAGTTTACTAAGATGGGTTAGGACCTAAAACAGCCTTCGAAGGAAGAAATATTCTAAGACAGTTATTAGTATACATTCCTTTCTAAGACGGGTCCAAAATCGTTTTAGTATAAGGTGAACCATTTTACAACACCCATTTTTAAGACAGGTGAAAACTGTTGTAGAATGTCCTAAAAAATCGACTTAGAAAACTATTGTTGTAGTAGTGATAGTTTTTTTGTGTGTTTAAGATCCCATTTTTCATCAAGCTTGAAATTTAGCTAATGAGTAACAAACATGAGGATACACATATCTTTTACAAATAGAAACCCTTTAGTTTCACCATTTCCACAAGTAATAATCAATGTGATTCAAATAGACTAATTTGTATTTGCCCTCAACATGCAAGTTAAACAACTCCAAAGTCAAAGAGTTATGATATCATTCTAATGAAAGGAAAACACCAAGGCAATGAGCAATGAAACTCATTCATTTACAAGAAATTGTGAATAACAACATAATATGGAAAAAAATTGAATAGCACAAATAAGTTAAGATACCTTAAGATCTTAACATGGAATCCCTTTAATGTGATAGGTAAAAATCATGGACACAAATCACACAATCAAGCTCCAATTATAATTATAAGAAAATGTGTACAACAAAGTTCTAAACAACCATACAAGTTGTGCTCAATGGCCAATCAAATAACTAATGCAAGAATCTTGCAAATAGAGGATAAAAAAAAAGATGAAAGAACTATAAAATTTGTATGCTATGTGAGCTTAATATCTTCCATCACAAACAACAAATTAACAATTCAATTGTTCAATTTAAAGAACAAGATGTCCTATTTTGCTGACAATTGGCCTAATCTATCTATTAACAAGGTAGCAATGCGGTTTTACAATTATTATCTTATGAAATTGTAAAAATGGTGCTCCCTCTTCATCTCTTAAATTTTGTAGTTATTATGTATTTAAATTGGAATCTTTCTCAATACTCTTATTTAACCCCTCTCCACTTAAACAACTGAAATGTAATTTTATTTTGGATTTTTTTCCACATAAAAAGAGCCCACACCCAACAAATGCACCTTGACATATTCAAATAATGAAATAAGATTTATATTCCATATATTATACTATACTTTATTATATTTTATTTCAAAAACAAATCTATTTGATCTCATCTCTTTCCATCCATCTAAAGTTAAAATATAACCCTGATGAGTTAATTAAACCATTTTATTACACTTAACCACTTATTAACAAAAATCTATATCAAAATCATACACAATTCCTAGTTTTTAGTTTTTTTTTTATAAAAATTCAATACATGCATAATCATATTGTTTTTTTTTTCAACTACTGTAATTAAGACTTATGACTTTTAAGTGGGATTATCTTGGAGTTCCATAAACTTGAATTCTTTTGATTGATTATTTAATTAATTATCAATCAAAGATTTAATTATATTTAAAATTAAAAATTCATGGTGGCTCCCCAAAAATGTATTTTAAGAAATACACGTATTAATTGTATATTTAGTCAACTTTTATTTGAAGGGAAGGAAAGCCCGCTTTTTATCGCCTAGCAAGCAAGGAGTGTCTTCCTGTTTGCGACCCATAAATACTAATTTTGCTCTGCAAAAGCAACACACGCGCGAAAGACAACCGTTTAGAAGTTTAAGCCACCGATCGATTGAGAGAGCGAGCGAGCGAGGGAGAGATAAACCCTAACGTTAGAAGATTCGTAACACCTCCCAAATTCTCCCTTCATTTTCCCTCCACCTGCTTCCGCTTTGATTTCCGAACCACTGCTTCCACATTGTTGCTACGCCGCATGGCGACTGTATCCTGCGCGAACCTGGAATCCTTCATTGGTTGCTTCATATGCTTGATTTCCAAGTGCGAGATTCGCTACGAGGGCGTTCTCTATTTCTTCAACATTCAAGATTCCATCATCGGCTTGAAGGACGGTACGTTCGCCCGCCGTTTACGTAAATGTGCAACGGAACCACCGTATCTTTCATTTTGCGATTTTCTTTTGATGGTGCCGCGGTGCCTTGTTTGGTTAATTTGGATGATTTAGAGCTTCGTTTTCTGACGCTGGAATTGATACGATGAGAAATGTTTCTTTAACGTCTGTTTCATGATGGAATGTTAGGTTTAGCTTAGAAGTAAGATGGTATTTGAATTGGAAAAAAGGATAAATATATGGTTGGAGCGATCGTGGCTATTCAGTTTGTTTGAAATGAAATGTCTCAGAAGATATCAATGGATAAAGTACTTTTCTTGAGCTGAAAGATTTAGCCAAGAGGAATGCCATTCAGTCATTGAGTATGTTTGGGTTGACAATGGAATTAGAACCCAAGATAATGCACAATCTGCTGCTCCAGACTCCAGAAATGGAGCGTGCTGGTGAATGGTGATGAAAGGTTTTAAATTGCGGCTGGGAGATGCTATGAACAAATGTGGCTGATGCGACTGCAACAACACTCCAAAAACCTTACTGTTGCAGCCAAAACCCTGGTTGCGGACCCTATTTTAAAACCTTGGTGATACTATTTGGAAATACGTATAATAGAATTTGTTTAGGTTATTTGTACTGACTTTATGCCTAAAATGCTGATGATGGATGGAGATTGCAGAATTAATAGGTTGATGATGGCATACTTCTGCTTTCTTTTTTTATATAATTTTGAACCGTGAGCCGCTGTCATTGTCATTGTCCTAGTTCCTATGGCAGAATGTACAACACAATCAAGTAAACTCATATAGTTCTTCCTTTCGACAATTTGGCTTGCCTGAATCCTATTACATTTTAGACTGATGATATCCACAATTTGTTGTCTGCACTCTACACCATCTTTTGTAGGGTACTCATGCTAGCATTTCCACCTCTATTCAATTTGTAAATATTGGAAAGCTGCCAGTCACCCTTAGCCCATCTTAGTTGCAGCCTCTTTGAGGGTTGTCTTAATTGCAGCCTCATGGATGGTGCTTAGTCCCACATCAACTAAAGATATGGCTTAAATAGAGCTTACAAGGCTTGAGCAGTCCTGACCTTATAAGTTGGTTTTGTGAAGTTGAGTCAGGCCTTAAGCCCACAATCTAAGAGTAAACCTGGAAGGACAGGGACCTATGATGATTTCTTTACATTATGGAAAACATGGTTTCTTGTTCTGATAAACTAATACTTAAATGTTACCTCTTCCATTTCACCCATTCCACTGATGATGATTAAATTTTGCCTCAGTCATGAAAAAAAATACTATATTACAAATCTTGCTAAAGGCTTCATGTATCACTGCCTTATGGGCAATTGGGTATTTGTACACCTCAGCAGCATTTTCTTTAAATGAAATAAACAGCCGAGTTATGAGCTATTGATTTTTGATAGTATGTATTGATTCAATAGGCATTTATGCAGGTAAGCTATGGTATGAGTATCCTTGTCTGCTTGGAATAATTTGAAATATATATGCTTACGCATTATTTATGCATGGAATTAAAATTGATATTAAATATTCAGCTAATTAGTTTGTAACCCTAAGATGAGTTTATTATGTGGCAATCCTAGCTTAGTCCCATTCTCCTGATAGTAGTAATTGTTTAATGTGAAAGTTTCTTTCTAACATGGAAATCCTTGTGATATGAGATTGCAGTTAGATCCTATGGAACAGAGGGGAGAAGAAAAGATGGTCCACAAGTTCCTCCAAGTTATATGGTTTATGAATACATTCTTTTCCGAGGAAATAATATTAAGGTAATTATAGTTTTGTTATTTAACTGATATATAATATGTGAAATATTGGGTACGTTTCTGATTATTGCTTTGAAGTATCTCACCCCACCTAGTTGAATAAGGCTTGGTTGATGTTGTTGTATAACTGTTATATATCTTGGTTTCAGGGTTCTAAAATATCAATATAATTATGAATGGTCTGTTATTGGGATTTTAAACTTTTAATGTCTTTCCTTATCATTATTCATCAGCAAGTTTCCATTAAACATAATCTTTCTCATAATAGAAGACATTTCTGTTGATGTGCATTGTTTTCAATTGCAATATTGCTCAAACTCATAGGTTTTGGTGTAATTGATAGATTTTGGGTGCTTGTGAATTGTGATCTTTCTTTTATACAAATTTTCCTCTTTAGGTTGATCATGTTTTGGTCAGTGATGACTGATGTGCCATATAATAAAACCCTCACCGACAAGATTGTTTTTTCTTTTCCTCTCATTTGTTCTCATTAAGAGTTCACCTTCCTAATTTCAAACTAATGGCTTATCTGGTATGCTTGTTCTTCATTAGTTGCGAGAGGGGGTGATTGATGACTTTATGGCCATTTAAAAGTTTGTTGGAGAAATTATAAGGAAATTTGATTGATCAAATCTCTCCTTTGAGTTTTGCTAGACAGATAAATTCTACCATAGTGGATGATGATTCAGTTCTGTATGGAGTGGAGTTTCTTTATTTGAAGTTTTGCTTGACATAAACAGATGAAGATTAAGTTCTATATGTAGTGATGTTTTGAGAACTTCAGAATGAACAAATCTAATCTGAAAGTCTAGAACAATTAAGAGTAGACAAATGGAATGCACTCCACAAAATAGTAATCTTAAGCTACTGACTTATTTTGTCTCTACATAATGTAACATGAATCCATATCAGTAGCAACATAACTACCATTTGGTCACAAGAACTTGTCCTTTATGCATGCCAGATATACTTTTCTAAGCTGTGCATGTTTTTATGAATTTCACCATTTCAGAATTTGCAGATCAAGTTCCCCGCCCCATCTTCCAAATTAGAAGAGCAGGTTTTTAGTGATCCAGCTATTATTCAGGTACCTGTGTTTAAGGACAGTACAAAATAAATTGTATTTTGAACTCATCTACTTATCAATGACTATACTATTTCTTTTAAATCATTTATCTCTTTTCCTTCTCAGTCGGAATATTCTGGGTTGCTAAGTTCTCCAGTGGTTGGGTTGCTAAGTTCTCCAGTGGCCTCAGTTGGTGGTAGAAGTTTGACAGAATCAATTCAAAGGCAAGATAGCCCTGCAATATCCAGTAAAGCCTTTCCTGCTGGGTTGCCTTCTCATCAGTCTGTAACTCAGCCGGGACCTTCAAATTCATCTGCTGCTACTCAAGTTGCTAGTCATCCATCTTTTTTTGCAGCAATGGATTGGCAAGGACCCAGTCGGATATCTAGCAGTAGTTCTCATTCTCTGCTACAATCTAGTTCTCGTCAACCCCCATCACTGGCAGCATCCTTAGCTGTGCAGAATCAGATGCAAAATGCAGAAACTCAGGTACCTATAAAAGGGGGATGGACAGCTTTATCAGACTATGGTCTACCTGTATCTTCTGCCATGGCTTCTCTCGTAAATCAGACTCATCCACCTTCTCTTACCTCTTTAAAAAATTCTGATTCTCTTGATATTCCATCCCTTTTGTCTACTAAGCCACCTGTATCATATTCTGCATCCATGACTTTTGATGGATCAAACATGCCTCAGTTTTCTTCAACGCTCCAAGACATAAATTCTATTCAAGCTCAAATATCTGGAAACATTTGTCCTGACCCAAGGTCAATTCATCCTCAACATTCTGTCCATCGTTCAGCTCCTTCATTTGTTGATTCTACTTCAGGTTCCTTGCCAACAGCACCATCTTTATTAACCCCAGATCAATTTGCTTATCCTAGAGAACAGTTATTGTCTTTAACTCATTTGAATCCTACTCAGAAGGATATGGGTTCTCTGACTCTAACATCCTCTGGTTCCTCTGCATTAATGCCTTCTCCAGCATCTCAGGCACCACTGCTTCCACTACCAACTTCAGTGCAAAAGGTTAGAAATTTTTTATCATATGCTCTTTATGGGGTGGTGCAAATATTTTGTTATGGCTTGTTGGTCTGTTTTTGAAAACACAATTGCATGCACATTGTTGTACATAATGTGTTTCTTAATACCAACTGGAGCATAAAGAATAATTTAAATTTTATCAGGAATGGCTCAACCTTACTTGCTTTTCTGTTCATTTGTAATTGTAATAATAATGTTGTTTGGACTCTGGATTGAATTGAAGATCTTATGGGATGTGGATGGGACTGTAATAGATACGGGAATTCTTACCTCAAACCTACAATTCTGCATTTTTGAGTGATGGGAAATAAAATGGAAATTTGATATAGATTGTTAAAAATTCATGCCTTGCCCATATACCAAATTAACAGACTAACATAGCTTTGCCTATTGGGCTGTGCTTGTAAAATTGTACAAAACTTTATTGTTGTTCACTCACTTCTCTGGTTGTTAGTTAACATGTAAATTGCTTAATATTACGAGTTGCACTTTTCTCAAGTAGTGTTAAATTTTAAGTAGTCTGATTGATTTGTGAAGACTGTTTCCTAGAATATATAGAAGAATATTTCTTGTTTTCAGAGTCGCATCTGGAAGCTGCACTTTTTTCTTTCAAATTAGGCATAAATATAGGTATTTAAGTCAAACTTTTGTGGGTTGCATTTGCATGCATCTTAGTCTGCTGGGGTTTTGCATGTGCCAATAACTCATCAGGACAAAAAATCTGCAAACTTTGATAGAGTATTCACTACTGTTCATTTTACCATTTTTTGACCTACTTTGATATTTTTCATTGTACGATTGGAAAGTTAATGTTATTTTACCAATTTGGATAAATTTGATTACCTAACCTAAAAAGGTGGCTTTATGCATGAGTCTCAAATGTACATAGTCTCTTCACTTGTGAGTTGTGAGTAGAGGGGCAGTTTCCACAACTAGAAGCATGTGACTACCAGATCACATGTTAGAAAACTATGGAAGATATTTAAATATTAAATAATAATTATTATTACAGGGACAAATATTTAAATTTAATATAATTAATTATATAATGAGGGCAAGACTTGGCACAACCATAAGATTGGTGCCTTCTGAACTGGAGGTCGCAGGGGGTAAAACTGCATATATCTGTCCTCTCCAAACCCCACTAAGTGTCATGCATTGGCTCCCTTTCTTTGTATAGTTATTTATATTTATTTATATACATGTAAATATGATAGTATTGGTGTGTTGTTGATTTTTGCAGCTTCCATGCACAGCTCCACAATACACTGAAGAGTCTGATTTAGAGGCCATCAATGAAAAGTTCAAAAAAAATGTAGTATGGGGTTCTTTTGGAAAGGCAACCACAAAAATTGAGGGAGTGGATAATGCTTCTCTCCCAGCTCTACAATACACTGAAGAGTTTGATATTGAGGCCATCAATGAAAAGTTCAAAAAAAATGTAGTATGGGGTTCTTTTGGAAAGGCAATCACAAAAATAGAGGGAGTGGAGGATAATGCTTCTCTTAGTTTGGGTGACAGAGAATGTCCTGGGGTGATACCGAACCCTAAGGTAGGACTCATAATGTTTCCATTTGATAAGAATTTGCTTTTGTTTTGAAAGTTGTGAAGCATGTGGTTTTTGGCACTATTGAAAATTGTTCGAACTTGAATGGATCTTATATTCTTGCCTTTCCTTGCAGACTGGATACAAGAAAGATGACTTTTTTGATACAATTTCTTGCAACTCTTCGACTGGTGGATCAAGGAGTGGACCAAATCTTTTCTCTGAGAGAATGAAACAGGATACTGAGGTCAGCAAACACATTAAGAACTGAAATTGCAGGGTATGAAATTATCCTTAAACTACAATGTAATATTTGATGTATTGTTTATCTGTTTCCTTTTCAGACATCTGACAGTTTCCAGCAGAGGCCTAATTTTACTTCTGGTGCTGGACGGGGTGCGGATTTCAGGGGCGCAAATAATTGGGGAAGGGGTTATGGCTACAATAGGAGAGGGCGTGGTCCAAACTTTCCTTTTTAGTGGTATCCAGATTTTCTGTTTAACTCCTGTCTTCCAAAGCTCCCGGCCAATTGTACCTATGTTTTTTGGGTGTTATCTTTGGCTTTATGTCAATGATGTTAACATGCTTTTGGAACTTTGATACCTGGATGTTAGAATGTCAAACTTACAAATGACCGGCCTTGTTCTTGTTTTTTTTGGGCTCATGTGCTGGTCTTTGACGTTTCAAGTAATTACTGTCCATAATTCTATAATCAGTGCCAGATGAACTCCTTACTGTTATATTGGATCAATTTTCTCTCCCCCTGTCCCTCAATTAAAGAAAATTACATCTTTTGAGACGTACATAGCCGTTGTCATCAAGTCCTAGTATTTATGATAATGATGATAACTTTTAAAATGCTTATAATTATTTCTACAGTTCAATATCCCATGGTGGTGTTGCTTTTGTTGGGAATCAAAATAAGAAGTTTTCTGAACTTTATATATATTCTAGCGTATAGTGGCCGGACCATACTTGTATGTTAGGAATTCTTTTAAATGCCATTGATTTTATCATAGATTATATTTAGGGTAAATGCTATTATTTTCTAGTATTATTATTTCTACATCTCCCAATTACCTGCAATGGTGTTGGATGTTGACGATGAAAAGGGAGGGGACCAATAGAGGTGATTGAGAGAATGTGTATTGATAATGATAATGTTATTTTGTCTAATGTAAGCACCGATCTTTGTTACAATAAGTCAAGCTAGCGTTTGCGACAAGGGCGGCTAGATTTTCTATTAATCTCATCTATTGAAAAAGGGCGACATAGTACGTGTCTCGCTTGATATTCAGTCTTCTTAATAAGGAAAACAGTATGGACATAGTGCTAGGGTAGGGGCATATGATGGATGACCCACAGTTTGTCCTGTCACGTATTTTTCACATTTTATTGCCACGGGTAAACCACCATTTTCGTGCAAGTATATAGTACTGTCATATTTGTCTTTAAGATTAAAGAAACTCTGAATAAGATTTTGAAAGCATAATCAATCAATCACAATAGTTTCAAATTTGGAAAAAATTGACTCAAGTAATTATATTAATATATGTTTAAAGTAAGAGATTAAGTTAAAAAAAAACTTAAATGAAATAAAAATATTAGTAACTTAATTGAAATCTTTTCAATATCAGAGAATAATGTGAAATCGTGTTTTATTTTTAAAGATAAAAATGGTCCCTAATCTGAAAGCCGCATATTATATTGCTATATAATCAGCATTCTCCTCGATAGCATCTCATACTAAGCTAAACTTATCTTTAAAATTGAGGTTATAGTTAATTAGTTATTTTTTAATTCATATACAAAATCCTAATGATGAGAATCAAACAAAAAAATAGACATTGAAACAATACAAGAATTTGGTGAACCAATCACAAGGACACATGTTAACAAAGCAAAGGAAATCTTGAACTAAATGATGGCAAATTTCATTATATCATATTCACAACTACAAGGAATAAAGTCCAAATTGGTCAATTAAATAAAGCAACTTGAGGAACGAATGTGTCTAATTTTATTTTATTTTATTAAATAAAGTTTGTAATAAGATGTTTAAAATAATATTGATTGTTGGTGTATTTTTATGTCTGCTGAGTGACTAAAAATGATAATTATTAAGTCACTTAATTGAAATAGTTATCAATAATAAATAATAGGAGTTAGACTTTTGATATCCTATGGTTAGCTATATCTATCTTCTATCTTGTGAATGAAAAGCAAATCAGATTACAAGTCATCTATTGTGAGTGAGACTAGTTCTCTTAGGTTGAATCTTTGAACTTAACAAGGATGCTTATCCTCGTGGCGTTGGTAGACTTAT
This sequence comes from Glycine max, assembly GCF_000004515.6. Lineage (NCBI taxonomy): Eukaryota > Viridiplantae > Streptophyta > Magnoliopsida > Fabales > Fabaceae > Glycine > Glycine max. The sequence continues at coordinate 45,003,923 of NC_038245.2, read as the reverse complement.
CAATCCTTGGAGTGTGACGCCTTCCCATTCTGATTTCTTTATTTTCATTCCCAAATTTTATTGAATCAAACCCAAACCCTCAAATTTCCAATTTTCGTTTCAATTAATCTCAGATTATATCTCCCAAAATACCTAGTCTTTTTCGGTGCTTTGTGAGTCTATCTTGCAATTCAGAAAGTATTTTTTCTCCTTGTTTTAAAAACACTCCATTCTGAAAAGTAAAACGTGAGATAAGATTATTTTTTTAACAATACGTGGTAGAGGCTGAATATTGGACTTAAATTTCATTCCTAGATGATCCAATCATCCACTTCCAATGGTTGTTGTCACCTAAGAATTATTTTAGGCTGTAATTGTGATTTTTTTTATCTCAATATTAAGAGTTTGATTTTGTTCTTGAGGTGCTATCTGGGGCCTGGCATACTTGAGGAAAGAATGGCTGCAACACGTAGAATTATTTATTTTGGCCTGGTTGTTCCAAGAATAATATCTTTTATGGGGGCAAATTATCATTCCTTGCGTGGCCTGGGAATCGTGGAATTGTTTAATTTTTATTTTTTTTAAAATGCCTCCAACACGTAGAATTGTTTAAAATTAAAGAAAACAATGGCTGCAACTCGTACAATTCTTTAAAATTAAATAAAATGATGCCTGCAACTGAGCACTTGAGAACTATAACAGACTAAAAAACTACAAAACAGTTGTTAATTATGCGGGTGGGATCCAAAATGTGTTCCTCTATGAGGCTCGGAGAGAATGTGTACAAAAGAATATGTCTCTTTCGTATAATGTAAGTCGAAAGAAAAAAAAGTTATTCCTAAAAGAAATGTCTCTTTTAGGAGCAGTTGATGTTCCTCAATCCATTTTATACTCTGAGTCTGCATTCTACTATAATGTATAAAATTCTTTAATCTCAAGTGTCACTCCGTTCCGTTTGTGCATGTATTTTGTTACCCTGATCTGCTTCATCATTGGTCTTCATTGTTAACAAAGCTGAACCCATTAACGATTCTACTGAAACTATGATCAATATTGCTAAACCAACGTAAATCCCTCCTTTGACAAGATAACACTCACCATTCAACCACCCTTCCCCATAGGCCTGCCTTCTGCTCATGCTTGTGGCAACAATTAATAAAATAACTGCAATTCCAAAGCTAAGCCTGCCAAACATGACCACTACCAATGTTAGTAATGTTCCAAAGGAAAAACTATAATCCCTAACATTTTTCTTAAGGGAAAGGTTATCTACGAATCATGTAATGTTGGTGTAATCTAAACATTTATGATATTTGAAGAACGGACCAGCTGTCTATGTTAATTCCTCGTTTCCACCCCTCCCCTACTTTTCTAGCTATGTAGTCTCCATCCTAAAAATGGTTCAAGCTTGCCAACCTTTGGCCAATAATGGCACACAGTTTCTGAAAATGATATAGACTTTATTTAATCGCCAAAATCAACACAACCTGAAGAAAGAAAATTCGGGTTTGATAACAAGATTGGATGGTGGTGTGTCCACTTTCTATGATGTGGTTACAAAAATCAAACTTGTTTTTAGAGCAAAATATGTCAATTCCAACCAACAGGAAAAATGATGACGACAATGTAGAAGCCAATAATTAAGCAAGCAAAGTGTGATTGTTGAATGTGATGTGCTAACAACTAACAACAGATATGCAAAAGATTGTTAACTCACCAAGATATCAAAAGCAGAATCCTTGCAACGAAAGGTATCTCAAACTTTGCGTTTCTTTTCCCTCCTGAACAATAAGTCCTGAATAATATAGAATTCCCAACGATTTGGGACAAAACCAAACAAACCAAAGATGCAACACCCAATCCAAATGCAGGACTTGATGGTAAATGACATAGTTTCCCATTCCATCTGAGATCCCCCTTCTACAAAACAAACAAATTAAAGCATCATAATTCAGAAAATCCTAACTGCAGAGTCTTAATAAATTAAAGTAGTGTAGACATCATGCACCTTGTTCCTCTTAGTCTCGGAGGCTATGCACAAGGTGAAGGAAACTAAGCCAAGAGAGTGGGAGATAACGATGCAGAAGATTAATGTGAATGTGAGTTTGCATTTTGGAGGAGTTTCCACCATGGTGGGGTGGTTGTTTCTGTGAAAACACTAGAGAAGAGAGAATAAGGGAAGGAATAACTCTTGTTTGAGTTCCTTCCTTTGTAGAAGTAGTAGAATAGTAGATGAGACTTCCTTCCCAATATGTCTATCATTGTTTTGAAGGAGATACCGTTCCTAACTGCATCTATCCTCGTCAATTGGAAAAAAACCAGCTAAACCTTTTCCATTTGTTTTGTAGCTGGTCTGGTCAACCGCTTGCTGAAATGGCAATAGAGATACAGATAGACACCAAGATCGGTGACAAAAATTGCACAAAATATTATTATTATTATATAGTATAACATGAGTACACAACAACAATTATCTGTATAGAATGGTCAATTTTCGAAATGATGATGCTAAGGACTCATAAGGAGGTTTCCTATTTTTCTCTACTTTATCTATATTACTAATGAATTAATAAATATATATACATAATTGCCCTCAAAATGAAGTAATATTGCCACTTTTATAGGTAGGCTTCTCTTCTAGTTTTCTTTCTATCGGTTTATGCGGTGAAGGTTCTCTTTATGCCACTTCTCAAGATAAAAGAAAAGTCTATATTCCCTCCACGTTTAAACCCAAATGACAGATAGAAGTCTCTTATCTCTTTGAGGTTTATGTGGGGCCACATTGACATGAATTGGAAAACTAATTAATTATTAAAAATTAAAACCAAGGTGCCGAAGTTGTTACTTTGGTAGTTGTAATTGGCATTGATTGATTACCCTCTCTTTCTTTGACGTTTCCTCAAGATTCACTCTTTTAAAGGCCCAGATTTGATTCCTGTAAAGACATGTGGGCTTGGGAGAGAAAGAATCATCACCAATCTACGGTGCCTAACTAGTACTATTATTCTTCACATCGTGAGTTCCGTTTCAATTTGACTTGGACTTGTTTAATTGTTGAAACCCTATTCCCAATTCAAATTGCGTGTGGATTCGCAGCGTTAAAAAATATAGCTTTCTTCGTTTTTGAGACTTGCATTTAAAATATTCAACAAACCTTGCAAATGGGCGCTGGAGGAATATTAGTTTATGCCTTTTTTTTTTTACCTTCCATGTTCATCTGGGTCACGCTGTGCTTTTCTTCCTCCTGCACCCTTCCAGAAAGAATGAAAGAAAACGAACTCAAAATGTTTTCTTGTTTGATGACGATTGCAGGGGTATCAAGTTATCAAATGGGTGCAACTTACATTCCAATTTGTGAGAGTCTTAATCAAGTTTCAATGATAGTGGCCCCTCACCAATCTCCAATCCCATCAATCACCATAAAACAGATAGGGTTACTTTTTCTGAGTTAGGATTGCTTACCTTATTTGTTTATTGTAATTTTGGAGGTAAGAAAAAAAGTAGTTCCACATTGCAACTGATTGGTAATCAACGACTTTTTTTAAAAAAAACATTTTGAGTTTCTTTTATTTTTGCAAAAGTGCTGACTTTGAAGATTATATATTTTCATTTTAGAGTGTCCTGAAGACTTTAACATTTTATAAGTAAGTTTACTAAGGTTTTGGGGGTTTAGCTGTAACAACATTAGAAGAATATATCTTATCCTATTCACATGAACATTTGTTTGGGAACTTTGCCTTGTTTGATCTGAAGTGCTTTCACGATACCATTTCCTTTTTTTTAAGGTGTCTGGCACATTGTCACGTAAGGAATAATGCCAGATTTCCATGAAAGATAATTGGAGAACCAGACTTCATGTAAACCAAATGACAGTGCTGTGTAAATACAACAGTAGTACTACTAGCTAGTCTAAGAGGGGAGAAATATTGTTGTGTATTATCCGTTTAATGTTTAGTCAGCTGAGATGATGTTTGCTTTCTTTTGATAGTGATTCTTTTATTTTGTGGAAGAGATGCTATTGAGAATTTGTGATGTTGTCACTTTATGATGAGAATAGGAGCCTGACTATCATGCCTCTCTACTTTTTCTGGCTATTGTACTGTGCTGCAATAATTCTGGGTTGCTTTTAAGTCTGACTGGATATGCATGAAAAATGAGTATTGATCTGAAGGCTCTTTCCTGGATCTTGAGGACTGTAGGATAAAATTTTAGAAAAATGATCATGCGTCTTGATGATAACAGCTCCTAGCTTCCTGTCAGTACCTACAGATTATGAGTAATTCTTGCTTACTCCAGATACATTACCCTTTTTCAAAACATAAATTTTACTTTAAAGTTATGATGGCAAAGATTCAATTTCTATAACACTGATCATATTTTCACTTGCTCATGGTATGGCTTGTAGAGTTTGTAAATTTCATGCAGGTTAAAGTGGGCAAGTCTTGGAAGGTATTTGCTTTCTCAGTACATAGATGAAAAGTTGACTTCATATTTTTAGCAATCTTTAAACAAAACCAATAGGCTTTGCTATAAATTAATGATATGATGGACCAGATTGTTATTAGTGTCATAGAAAATTCCTGATCCCCCTTTTGTGTATGTTACATTTTATCTGATATGTAGGTGTCAAAAATATATTTAGTGCTATGTGAGGACATGATGAAGATCGTTTGGATCACCTTTCCATTCATGGGGAGGAAGTACTAGCTGCACTCAGGGTGACTGTTAAAGCCTTATAGGTTTCAACCAGAATACAACAATGGCCATGAAAAAAACTGGAATATTGTTACTCTGAGTTATAGAACTGCTCTCTTAAAAGGATGTGACTCCTTTGAAGAAGTGTGGAGTGCACTTACTGGATAAAATACAGTAATAGCCATTGATTTAAAAATCAACAGTTGAGATTATAATAAAATATATGCACAAAATATAAAATAAACTATGAAGTTGTTAAATTTCGACCATTGCTTTTGTCACCAAGCAATTATTATTTGAACAAGGTTTTCTGCCCCAATGCTATGAATATTCAGTTCCATTGGAGCTACAGAAAGCAGCAAAAGATTTTTTTTTCTTCTCATTTACTTCTTTTCCTTTTAAGTACTTCAACAACAGATTGTGCTGTGCAATAAGCAATAGCTTGAACAGTAACCATTGGATTCACACCCAATGCTGTTGGGAAGACACTTGCATCTGCCACATAAAGGCCCTCCACTTCCCATGTCTCCCCTGTTGGATTCACCACTGATTGCTTTGGATTAGAACCCATCCGGCAACTCCCCATTTGATGTGCTGAGCACAATGGTGTTGTAAGGTCTGTCAATGACCTTGAACTTTCCTCTTTAACAAATTTCTCAAACTCATGATAGCTCACCTGCTTTACATTTAAGGTCCTCCCCTTATTATGATGTGTTCCAATTTCTTCAGCACCAGCTGCTGCCAGAATTCTCAGCACCTTCTCAATTCCTTTCTTTAAATTCTCTTCATCTACATCTGCAGGCTTATAACTGATACGGTCTGGTGCTTTTACAGTCCCTGATCCTTGATCCCTTGCCAGTGCAAATATATGAGCTGTTCTAGAAAACTTCCGCATTCGGTCTCTTATATCAATTCCAGAAGTCCATGGTGTGACAATTGAGAACATACCAGGATGCAATGAAGGTGTTTGGATCACTGCACCATATCCAGATTGTTCAAACTCTGCAACAACAGTTGACATTGCTGTCATTATCCCTCCTTCATAGCTCTTCTTATATGCCTCTGGCCACACCTCAGATTCAGGTGCATCTGGGAAGTAGCCCCATGCCATTACCACTGGATGAAGATGCAAGTTCTTCCCTATGTTCTGGTTCCTCAAGCCACTTCTTTTAAGCAATGCTGGAGTACTCAGTGCTCCACATGCTACAATTGTGACTTTGGATTCCACCACACAAACGTCTTTAGTTCCTTTATATTCAAACTCAAACGCCACTCCACGCGCAATCTTTCTATCCTTTCCTTCCTTTTTCTTGTGCAATACTTTTATTGCCTCACAACCTGGAAGAATTGCTCCATTGCCAGATTTCACCAAGTCCACCAACCATGTTTCTGAGGTACCCTTCTTCCTCCCATCCTTACAACCCATGCAACACCAGCCACAGTAGTGATTTGAAGGAGAATTCCTAGGAATGTTATTAACAGGATACCCCATTTCTTGACACCCTTTTCTTAGTATTGCATTGTTGAATCCTTCATCTTCAATCTCAGATTGAACTCCCATCTTCCCACAGACAGCATCCAAGGCTTCTCTATACAATTCACTCTCAAACAACTCTAGACCATGTTTGTCACACCACTCCTTGCACACATGCTGTGGGGTTTTAATGCATGCAGACCAGTTGATTGCTGACCCTCCACCAACAGTGGATCCTGATAGAATAAACACACCCATATCATCACTTGCAACCAAACCACCATTGAGGTACATTTGATCCATGGTTGGTCCTTCAAGAAGAGAAAGATTGTTCTTAGCAGAATAGCCTCCTTTCTCCAACACCAGCACTTTGTAACCAGCTTTTGCAAGAACACCAGCGATAACTCCACCTCCTGAGCCAGAACCAACCACCACTGCATCACATTGTATCACCAAAGAAGGACATGACAAGTTTGCGGCAGCAGCTTTATGCTTCCTACGGATGACCGATACAGGGAATCCGAATCGTCTTAGAGCATCTGCAGTGATGTCTTGTGGGTAGTTCAGATGGACTAGACCTTTGTAAAGGGGTCCTATCATCTCTTCAGCATCTTCATCTTCTTCCTTATCCTCTTGCCCTCCTCCTTTAGATGTTCCATCTAAAAAGTGGTTCTTCAACTGAGCTTTGAATTCTGGATCAGGTCCGCAGTATCCTATTGCTTTCCATGCAACGTTGTCTTCTGATTCATCTATCTGAAAGTATGCATGTGTCATCTCATAATGAGTACAAGGTTCCAAGCAACCAGAAAATCATATAAATTTGCACATTTAGACATTATACATAGTTGGGTCATAAAATTATACAAGAAATTGAAACTGAGGAGTGCTTTAAATATATATTTTGAAATAGATTATATTGATATAAAAATATTTTCATGCTATGCTAGGAGTATTAATTTAAGTGTAGAAATCAGACACACTAGCACTATTTCAGATTCTTTGAAATGGGTTGGATCGTCAGGACTTGGGAGGAATTGTTTGGGTCAGAAGCCCAAAAGAAATGCTTTGAACATAAACCTTTTGACACGCCCCTCCTCCTGAACACACTCACGCCCACACAAGCATTCGTATTGTTTTTGGGCATTTGTTTCTTGCACTCCCACTTTTGATTCATGTACCTCTTAATTATTTCCGGAATGCAAATTTATATAATATTCTGGAATGAGTGTTTCAAAATGCATTGGGAGGTGCAAGATTCAAATGGTTTTTGGAGTACTGAACAAATTGGATTGACAAATTTTGGGCCAATCTCGTGGTCTTGTTAACAAAAGTAGATAATGATTGGTGCTCTATGGAAAAGAGATCCTTATAGAAAAGAAAACTAGGTCCAATTTTCACAACGGAAAGAAGAGGCAAGTTGAACCAAAGTGCTGTTACTGGTTTTGCTCAAAGAATTAAAGCCTTTTCGTCTCTAGTAGCAGAAACACTAGCTCTCAGAGAAACTACAGTCCTGACACCAAACTGCAACATTGGTGTACTGTACAATTTCTCCTTAAATTTATGTGGATGACTTCTGTAAATTTGTTCATTATGTTTGGGATATACTACAAATTACTAAGACAAAATATTGACAAAAATATCTTTATTAAGAGTCAGAATCTAATTATGAATTCACTTAAACATTTAAATAAAATACTAATAAAATGAGAATATTGTTGGGAAAAGAATAATGCTTTCATGGTTTTGTAAAACTGTACTAACAGATATTTTAAGATAAACAAGAAGACCCAAAGGGACATTATAATATAGGACAAAGGGCTTATTTGACACAAGATATATACTGAATTCATAACTTCCTTGTACCGCTGAAAGGAATCATCATCATGCTGGAAAGTTAAGTAATCAGTACCCCACAGGACCCAAATTTAATTTTTGTTGCATTACATGTTTCAATGTAAAATTTATATATGACTAAAATTAATTTATACACATTTCAAGTTTTAAGTATATAGTAAATCAATCCCACTTAATTTTAAAACAAACGAGCCTTTAGTTTTCACCACTAATGGTGACTTCTTGGACTAACTATCATTTGTTTTTTACCTTCCGGTATTTGTGGGACAGCCATCGGTTCTAACTCAAGAAATGCTACTCAAACAACATAGGAACAATTGGGTAGAAAGTGGAAACCACGTAAATAAGCACAAACTTACCAATCTCAAATTATAAGCATAATGATGGTGGAGTTAACAGTCTGTTTTTTTTTTTGGTCTGCTAGGTAGTCCTTTACCTCAAGAAAAGATGAGCATAGGAGTTGAAAATTCGTTTGGTACGAAAGAAATGATAAGGCAACAGACAGGGAGAAGAAATAGGTGAGGAAATAGATTTCGTTATATTGGTAGATGAAAAATATGGAGAGAGAAAATAAAAAAGATATGGATCCTATGTATTTTTATTTCTTCACAAATTTGTGCGAAAATCAATAATAATTGCACTTTCAGTGTCTCATAATAATCACGGTGCTTTTGTAATGTGAAATCTTATATTTCCGGTCAAACATTATATTATCATTTATCAAAGTTTTCATAATCGATTATGAATCCTCATAATTAATTATGCAAACTTGCATAATCAGTTATCAAAGTTCATAATCACTTATTTCTATTCACCTTATTTCTCTCATTTCTATTTTCATCCATCTAGTTTTGCATTTATTTCTTTCCTTCTTATCAAACACACCATTGATAAATTTGGCTGGACTGTGTCCCCTACCAAGGTAGGGTAAATGGGAGTGAGTCAATGCAATTGGACTGTGATAACTACCATGCCCTAAGGCTTGGGATCCAAATCTTAGTTAAATTTCGTACCACTTTGATGTGGGACAAGGATACGTTAATTGTTGTTAATGTGAGATCCCCACGTCCAGCTCTCCAACCTTCCTCTCCTAGTACACTACACATGGGCCACTTTTGCAGTCACTTCCAAGGATGCTGCTATTCCTTTCTTCTCTGAGTTTTATTTTGTGTGACGATTATTACTATTGTTTTGGCTTTTGGGTGTTGAAATGGACATATAGCCACTATACTTTAATTACTTAAATATGACAATTTAAGACAATAAAAAAGCTCTTACTTGATCTACCATTAGTCTAATACAGTAGTATGAACATAAAATAAAATCTGAACAACATATATTTTCTTCAATCAAATTCTGAAAAGTGATAACAAAACCCCATGATTCTTACTAGTATTTTTTTTATTTAATAGTAAATAGTAATGCGCACGGACGAGGATGCTTAATGTGAGCGTGTGTCCAACGTCAGCTAGGAATCAAATTTTAAGTAAATGCAAAAGTAAAAATAACATCTTTCTAAGGTCGAATAATTAAATGCTGTGAGTGATTTTTTTTTCCAAAAAAAATAAACGGTATTAAAATATTTCGTCAAGAAAAAAAATACTATATTTGACGTTTTGAACGAGTGAAGCAGAATTTAATAATCGAAAATAAGCAGTAAAAATATTATTTTGAATATTAACCTGCTCTTCTATTATAATTTTTAAATAACTTATATTTTTAAAAGTAAATATCGTTAATACTATTATAATAAAGACATCTCAAAGTGTAAAAACTCCATTAATTTTACTTGGGTTCCTTTAGGCCATCATTGATGGCTTTAAACTTTAAAGACAAGACAGATGAACCCGTGATTTGGTGGAAAATCTGTCACGTGCAATTTGGTGCATTAAGAACCATTTGATGTAACCAAAAAATGCTGTTACAAATGGATAGATTGATAGGATCGTCACCTCACCAACTGCATGCAATGGATTATCACATTCAAGTTTCAACCACTCCTACTTTTAACTTGCACCATGACAACACATTTTTTATTTTGTGAGACAAAAAGTCAAACGGGAAGCATTAATGTTAGCTCTCATGCAATTCCAAAAAAGGTAAATTTTAAATAACATCATTTATTTGTTTGTGATATTATTTTTTAATAATTTCAATAGTGAAATTTTATAAAGATCAGAATAAGGTAGAAAAAATAACATGTATTTTTTTATCAATTAAGAAATAATACCATTTTAAAAAAAAATTATCAAAGTTTTGTCAGTTCTTAAAATATCTCCAAGGCAAACATGGCCAGAAGAAGATAAAATAATGTGCAAAAACGAAGTAACGGGAGATAATTATAAAAGTTGGTGATACCAATATCAGTATCATAGTTTTGGAAGGCAGGCCACCCCAGCCTTGTAAAATGGTCCAAACATATATACTTCTACCAACATATATACATAAAATGTTGGCCAGACATACTTATATATGTGCACCTATATATGCAAGGGATTGAGAGATTAAATAAGACATCTCACCAAAATAATAAGTTAATACGTAATTAATAGGTTTTAAATTTCATTTATTTCTTTAGAGTGAAGTATAACTATAAATTTATTTGTCCGTATTTTTCTAGTCTAAATATCTGATGAGTATTTACCCGCCTTAAAACATTTAATATGGAAAAGTATGAAGTGAAAGGGAAAGAGCAAATATCTAATTTGAAGTACCTAAGCATGTTTAATTATGAAAAAAAATATTTAAGAGAACTTTGTAAAAAGTATTAGAACTTGCTTTTACTAAATTAGTATAATTTGTTTGTAAAATTACTAAATTAGGGTCGTTTTTTCTTTAAGGAAATACCAATTACCAATATGAGGGTAATAAGTATGATCCACTTCTATGTTTAACAATCACCAGAAATTACTGTTATAAACTGTTTGCGTAAAACAAATTAAAAGAAGTTTCACTCATAAAGTGTGACTTCCTTCATAGTAATAATTTTTTTTTAAAAAAATAATACTAATTTTTAATAATTTTAAAACTAAATTATATTGATAAAAACCCAAATATTTATTAAATTTTAAAATCCCATAAAGATTCATTAGGTGCCGCCCATTTATATATTGAACCAAATGAATAAACTAGCTACTATGTTACTATTGGAGAAATGGCGATAAGAAGCAAGGAACTGAAAGCACTTTAGAAAAAAGGGGCCGGGAGACAAAGCAGCATGAGACATTAAATGCTTTATATGTGTCAATTAAGGCATGGTGTGCTCCAGGTTGGTAGAGTTAGAAATTGAGGAATGTTAGTTATATTAACATTTTTCAATACATATTTATATTACGGCGTAAAATATATTAAAAGAATACGTAATAGTTAGTTTGAGTGAAACTTAACTGAGTTTGAACTTATTAAGAAAAGTCTTAAGATTTAAGTTTTTGGATGAAAAAATATAATATTGATTAGTAATTCATAAAATTGATAAATGTTTAGTACATACATTATGATTTTTAATAAATTTTAATTAATTAAAAAAATATTCATTTTTTTTGTGCAAAATGAGTAATTACCTGAGTAAAGAAGATTAGGAGAGTGAGAAGTTTGATGGTCCTGAAGAGCATTCTAAAGTGACGAAGGTAACTGAGAGACCATGAACGCATAATCTTTTGGCGTTTCTGTAGAGATAAGTGAGGATAGGCGTGGATGAAGGGGAATTGGGTTGAGAGGCACCCAATGCCACAGAAAATTAATGTCCCATACCACGTTGACAACAGCCATAACACAAACTTCAGTAACCCTGTCAATGGGTGCTTCAATCTCTCACTTATCATGCCCCCAAACTGTGCATCATCACAAAGCAACATAACAATAACATTAGATTAAATGGAATTAACTAGCTATCCAAAAATGATAATAACTAGTAATATCTGATGTTTTAAATTAATTAAATTCTTTCTCCTAGGTTTTTTTTTTTGCTATAAATTTTATAAATGTATGTTTTACAAATGGCATATCGTAATAACTAGAATTTTAATTATACTCTGCCATACTGCAGTAGCATTTGTGATGTCATATATATGTATTAAAGTTAGTTATAACTGCAGTTGCAAAATATGATTTAAATAATATAACATAATAAAAAAATGACTTAGAGAGAAAATAAACGTTCATTATTAATGTATTTTACATTAAACAATTCATAAAAATGGAGAAATATACTATCATTGTATATTTCAAAATGGCATATCATAATAACTATAATATAAATTCGAGTGCGTCATTCTCCTGCATTTGTGATGTTTGACATAACATATGTCCTGAACTTTATAACTGCAGTTGCAAATTATGATTAAAAAACAAATAAATAAAATAATTAACTTGGAGAGAAAAAAAATACATTATCAATGAATTTTACATTAAAAAATTTATACAAAATATATACAGAAATATGCTGCAAAATTATCATTATCTATATATCAATTTTGCAGTATATTTCTCCATTTTTTGAGTGCATGTGTGTGTGTATATATATATATATATATATATATATATATATATATATATATATATATATATATATATATATATAGAGAGAGAGAGAGAGAGAGAGAGAGAGAGAGAGAGAGAGAGAGAGAGAGAGAGAGAGAGAGAGAGAGAGAGAGATTAGCAAGGGCTTTAGGATATATGATATATAGAAAATTGAAGGGCGGGGAATAAAAGAAAGAGAAATTGTAGGGAGCTAGGAAGCTAGTCATCATACACGTTCAGGTGTTCCAGTCATGGAAGCTGAAATCTGGTAAAACTTGGTGACAGATTCATCAGAGGAGTCCACAAAGTGGTCGGCGACAGAAGGTAAGATAGTGTCACAGAGAGCAGTGAGAGATTTCATTTGCCTTGGAGAGAGAGAGTTGGTGAGGGGTTGCAATTTTTTTTCTCTCTCTCCATTGCTTAGAAGAAGTCTTTGTGTGTCGATGCTACCAAGCTCAACCACACTGTGATCCTTTTTCCCATCCATTCCCAACCCCAACCTAAAGCTACCCTTTCTTCCTATACTTCTGTCCTCCATGCTTTCTTTAATTTTCTTAACTTTGTTTCAAAATATATATATATATGTCAAAGCTAGCTAGCTAGGTCACAGGTATAACACTGCACGTGGTTTTCAAACCTTTGGAGTTTATATATAACACCGTTTGAGAGATATAGCCACTTCAACCGATTTTTTAAAGGAAAGAAAGAAAATGAAACACATAATTAATGAGTATTTTTTTCCCCACGGCACGATTCTAAAAGGTACACGTTTGAAAAATTGTTAAAAATTAATAAAGACGGAATAATATAATAATAGGTAAAATATATAGCAAGAAGAACAGTGATTTCTACTGATTTTGTACAGTTAAAAGATCAAATTAATTAAAGATTGATGACTGTAATCAAGTTTTATTTGAAAGTAAGCATGTACACGGAAAACATATTTTATCTTAATATATAGAATATTGTTTTTTTAACATTCTTTGAAAGTAATCCTTTTTGACATATGGTGAGACAAGCAGAAATTTGAACCTCTTAGAGCCTGTTTGGTAAAAAATAAATTAATAGGGAAGAGAACATGTATTTATTTTGGATTATTAATTTGATAAGAGATAGAGGAAAAATTTTTAGAAATGACGGGTCTACTGTATTGCTTTTAATTTATTTTCACTTATTTTTTATTTCTTTTTATTTTTCTTCAACTAAACACTTTTATTCCCTACTTTATTTCTCACTATTTTCAGGCATCTTTTTTTTATTCATCTTATTTCTCTCTCCTTTTTACCAAACAAAACATTAGTATCGTAAAAAATCAGTTTTTTTTTTAGCTAGACTCGATCCTTGTTGGTTATATAAAAAATACATGCACCATATTTTATTTTCAAAATGATCATTGCAGAATATAAAATAAATAAAACTAAAGTACATGATAAGAGTCTTAAACTTCATTACTTTTTTTATCGACAAATAAAATATCGATATAAATACGGTACCACGTATCAAGTGTACCGTACCAGAACCCATTTACAAGTAACTTTGCCAGAGCAGGGCCTATGTGAATGAGTTCCCCAAAATTGGTTATAAGATATTTATGCAGAATATTACATAAATGCAAGATAACCAACTGTTTACAAAAGAACCCATACAAACAAAGCTCCCCACTTGAATTGATTATCTCTAGTTCCATGTTCAACAATGGTTTGTCTCTAGTTCCATGACCTGATCTTCACGTAGTTGTTCTCCATTCTTTTCTTCTTTTTTTTCTTCTCTCTCATCTCTCTCTTACATACAAAATTAGTTGAAATATGGATTGATTGTTATTGTTGTCTCGAATATTTAAGCTTGATTTTAATATTCGAGGTTTGAGAGATGAGTTGGCGATGGTTCTTCCTTCATATGTGGCTAAGCTGCATGCAATAGATCGAGATGAGTTGAATATTTATAAAGACACTCTAACACTTAAATCAATAAAAAAAAAATAACAGAGAAGTATAGGTAATAAATGCCTATATATATATATATATATATATATATATATATATATATGATACTATTGATGTTGGTTGCATTTATAAAATAATCGAGATGGGTTGGATTGTGTAGCATAAGATCCAAGACTTCCTTGAAAGGGAGTTTTCACCTGTTTTGGTATAAAATGCTATCAGTTTACTCCAGGCTTAGGTGTGTTGTTTTCCATTTAAAGAACGCATCAAAGTCACATTGTCTGTGAATTGCTTATGATTGACTTTGCTCAATGTACCAATTAGTGGTTTGGACTAGCTGCAGTGGTCTATTTTAATAGGTTATTGGAAATTAAGAGTTCAGTTCGAAACAACATTCCCCCTCTGGGTATATATATATATATATATATATATATATATATATATATATATATATATATATATATATATATATATATATATATATATATACTAGTAGAAGGAATATATGAGGGGTGATTATGAGGATTGGTTTTAGGTTTTAAAAATAAGTGACTAAATGAGAAAATAGTTATATTCAATTAAAATAATATTTAGGCAAAAAACAATAGTCCTGATACGTGGTTACTTTTACTACATTATTATTATATTACTATATTTATGTTATCTCTCAATGTACATTTAATACATTCTAAAAATATAAGAGTGGATAAAAATGCTTAAAAGTTTTTTTTTCATTATGTTATGAATCCATTGGTATTTTACCGATAACTAATCTTTAGAGAAACCTAATTAATTATTTTTCGTGAAATTTTTTTATTTATCAAGCTCGAACTAGAACCAACAATATTTTAAACAGTAAATGTTAAATATATTTTATATTTCTTAATTCTAATAAAATAAACATTTTTTTAGTTTAAAGTTTCTATTCTTATTTTCTTGACAAGTTCTGTTGCCAACTACTTGTAAGCATTTGTCATAATACTAAAAAATAAACTGCACGCTGTAAACATTTTAAAAGAAGAAAATAAGTTGGATAGCTTTTATTTTCAATTATTGCTATGTATTGGAAAATTTTCTTTAAGGATGAGAGAGAAAGGAACACGTGGTGATGATCCCAAATAAAATTCATAATAAATCTTAATAAAGAAATGAAAAGGGAAAAAGAAGAAGTAATGTTTTGAAATAAATGCAACTGATAACGCTACGTATTAACTCCCTCATCTGCCACCATTTAATTTGGGCTATTCGATTTTGATTACGTTTCTTAAATAAAAAATATAAAAAATATTGCCAAAATTGATGTAGTGAATCATTTCCGTCCTGTGGCTTTGACGAATCCAATAGTGCTGGCCTAAGGAAAACGTTTTGACTGATTATAAAATAATTAAATTAGTTATCATATTATATGCTCTACTAATTTGAGGTCCATTATGAATTGCATACCCCGGTTGATATGCCTAATACATCAATATCCTTTTCATGAATATATCACTACTCGTCAATTACTTATTTATGCTCGCATTCATGATCCAACCAATAACTAAATTTCGTGGAGGCTTCTATTATGTAAACCACTCGGTTCTACTTTGTATATGCACGAAAAAAAAAAATGCACCCACATTTTTTCTTTATATTATTTTTTTTCTATTAATACAAAGTTATCATCACTAAAAAACAGTAACAAGTTTTTATGGAGAATCGTAAATACACACAAAATAATTATTTTTTTTCTCAAAATAATTTATTTTATAACTAATGATCAATCATATTTGAGTTTTAGACCACTTGATTAAAGAACACAAATTATTACTATTTATATTAATCGTTGTTTATATTATATTCATTCTCGTAGAAATTAATGTCTTCTTCCTAGTTTAAAGATCACTAGTGTACGTCCTTCAATCCAATGTGTTAAAAATTAATCTCACTCGTAATATAAATTGTTGTTAACTCAAAAAAATTTTACATAAAGAAAATCAAATAAAAATTCTCATATTAGATAAATCTTTTCTCAAATGAATGCAATAAAACCTTACTTCACTGGACAAATTTTATAAGTTTCTTAATAATTAATGTTAATTCAACTTTTAAGAATTGAGGCAAAGACTCATTTTCTTCTTCTTCTTTTTTGATGATATCAAAGACTTGTTTTTTTTATTATCAATCTATGATGATGAGCAATTTTGTATGTATTATTATTGTAAGCACTTGTTAAAACTAGTAACAAATGCTTGTTTTGAAATAGGGTAATCTCTATTTATCTCAAAGTTTTTGTTTTTATTTTTTACATTATAAGGGATAAAATTTTAAATAAAGTATAATGAAAATAATAGGCCGAAAAGAGTACTGACCCTAATTAACATTCTTTTTGCTGGCAATAAGCGATGCTGTCAAACATTTGGTAAGCTGTTACAAATCATGAATTTTTCGGCATCTATGTGAAGAACCATGCACTGTACTACGATAACGTACAGTGCCAGTAGAGATTTACTGCATATTCATTTGCAAATTAAAATCATGCAAAGTAAGTTGACTTTAGAAACTGACCAACCTAATCTTCTCATCATTTTTTTTATTCGTGGAAAAATAATATTAAGAAATTTATAATAATTTATATATTATTATTCAACTAACTGAATTAAACATTATTCATATTATATGATGATTTGATCACAATTATTTGAAATAACAAAATTTATTTTCTGGATTTGATTGGCATTCATTGCATGATTTGGTGGAATTTTCCATCGTGTTTCTAGTGGAGTTTGCCCGTGTTTTAAAATTTAGGGTAGATTAAAGCGAAAAGAAGAGAGAAAAAAGTCTATGAAAAAAAATTAATACGCACAATATGTTATGTGATTGGAAAAGATGAAGGGAAAAAAATGAAGTAATTTTTTTATTATTATATTAACCGTATAGAGTAGGCATGACAAATATACCTGTTTTTGAGGGGATCGACTTGGACCCGCTCAAACTTTGACAAAAAAAAAATCGAGTTGATCAAAATTGGGTTCAAGTTTAAATTTTTTTCGATTGAAAAAGTCATATTCCGAGATGAGATTGGGTATGTTGGTCTCTGTTTCTGTCCCACTAATATTCTGATATAATAAATATTTTAAATTATTATCATAACCTTATAATACCCTAGTTCCTATTATCAATTTTAATGGATTAATGTTTGTTTTATGCATGAAATTATTGTTTTTCTTATAATCATATATAATTTTTACTTAATTTATGTTGAGCTCAAAAAATAAATGAGAGCAAACAATTTTTACTTTATCTTTTGACAAGTACTTAAAATTTCAACATTGATAAATAAGGTGTCATGATCAGTATTTCTTTAAGTTATCCAAAAATAAATGAGATCAAACAATTTTTACTTGAAATTTCAATTTAACATACTTTAATATATTTACTCTAATTACAAAAAAAAATATTGTCCTCTTTTCTCCATTTTTTATGAATAAAAAAAAGATAAGATCAGGGACGCGACAAGAAAACTTGATCCCCGAGTGAGGGTGAAGATGAGTTTAATTTTTAAATCCCAATGGAAATCGGGGGCGAGGAGAACTTGGGAAATCGAAAGCGAGGCTGAGGAGACCAAACCCGCCCCCGTCTCGTCACATTGTCACGCCTAATACAGATTATTCACTAATTTTATTAATGATTAATTTCTGCGTGAGAATCTAGATGATCATCTTTAGTGTGATTTTCCTCTCTCAAACTACATTTTTTTATCCATAAAATTTGAACTAAACTATTGTTCAAAGGACTGAACTAGAACTACTCGAACTAATGACTTGTTGGTAATGAAGTGAAAATAATGAAAGAGAAATTGATTGTAGCTTGAGTATATTTTCCTTTCCTTTAGCCTTAATACTCTCCGCCTCCCCCTTCTATTGCTTCCTGGTCTCGATCGCTCCCATCTCTTTCAAGAACAACTCCTACCATCTTAATTTAATGAAGACCAATTTTGTTAATTAATGATTGCGTCCTTTGGGTGAAGCGTACTAAGCATTAGAATGTGAGACTTTAAATATCCCATAGGATATGATTGCCACAGATGTTAAACTCGTAAATTAACTTGTCCAAGTTTGTAAACTTGTACAAGTTTATGAGCTCATAGCTGCAAATGGAGTTAATTAAGCTAGTTGTAAAATCATTTATGGATGAACTTAGATACACCTAGATGGAATTATTTAAATTCTCTCAAAATGACTAATTTATCTTTGAGTTTGCGAGTCCACTCAATCCAGTTCCACACCCATTTTAAAGCAAAATGACATCAAGTTGGGGTGGTCTCTCGCATGATTAGGGCACTTTCAAGTATAAAAGCTTTTGCGTGCTCTCTATTGCATGTTTTCTGCCACTTGAAGTTGTGAAGCCAAAGCTCAACATTTTCAATTTTCACCACTATCACATTCCACGATTAGCAGCACACTAGCACATTTTTTTGGTCACTTGAAGTTGCATTCCTTCTTGCACATTTTCTGCCATTCCTTTTTTAATTGGTTTGTCCTTCAATTTGTACACCAATCATTCCTTTGTCATCCGTGACGCTTTATTGAATTATTAGTAAATCTCAATATTGCAACCCATTCAACTCTTTCATTCAACACGCATATGAGTCCATTCATCTCCATTATTTTAACTTTTCTTGTTATTAGTGTTATATGATGCTTATTATGTTACATATGATTATAATTATATTATATAATTACAAACCCGCTTAGCTTGTAGTCTTGGTCTCTATGTGTGACTCGCAATGTCTGATATTAAAGGATCTAGATTAAAGTCCTCCAATAACACACAAGTGCTTATGCTCCTAGAGACAAGAAGCATACCCCAAGAAAAGTTTGATATTAGGTGAAAACATAGGACACATGTTTAAGGAATTGACATAAAATTTAAATATAATCGTTGCTCAAAAATTGTTTGTGGAGGAATTTTTAAATTCAAAGCATCATCTTACCTAGACTAGAAAATATTTTGAACCTTGGACAATTTTTAAATGTAAGGATGAAAAATTGAAAATTGTTGTTGAGGCTAAAGAGACACCAATGAAGAAATGAAGATTGATTAGGATTGAGGAAGATGATGAACATAGTTTGGATCATTTAATGCACTTTTATCTTATTCCACTATCAGAAATAGAGACGTTGGATTTCCGTCTCTAAAAGCAGTTTTATCTGAATTATATAAAGATGGAATCCGAGACCAACATGGGTCAGTCCCGAACTCTGACATCTCTAATTTCTGTGACGGATTATTGCTCCTGCCTCTGTTTAGAGAAAAGAAGTCCGTCTCAATAATTCACAATAGCCGTCTCTAATACCTTGTACGAATAATAGTAATTTGTCTCTGAGACAATTTTTTCCATCACATCTCCGAACATAGCAAAAGCTTCATTTACTATGTGTGTGGTCTTTTGAGAATGCATTTTATTCTCTTCAAATTGGGCCAACCAGGCCGCGGAGACATTTTTCATATATTTTAGTCGTTTGTTTTGTTACAATATATTTTAGTCTTTATTTTTTCTTGTCTATTTTTTTGCTTGTTTTTAACATGAGATTGGGGATATATAGGAGAAATTTTCCAGAACAGAAATCTATAAGTAAAGTTCTTTAACAAATTATATATATATATATATATATATATATATATATATATATATATATATATATATATATATTAAAAATTGAATTGATTGAATAAAAATACAATCCAAACAAACAAAATAAATAAAAAATACATTAAAATAAAATAAGAATAAGAATGCAATACAAATAAAAAATTTATCTTAAGAATATTAAGTTTATGCATGCCATTTATAGACTTTATAACAACATTTTTTTATATCAAGTAAACTCGAACTCTCACAAGTTTGACAACTTTGGTGGCAGAGAATTAAATGTTGATGTTGCTATTGCAAGTTTGCATATCAACTTAACAAATTAGTTTTTTTATTTATGAAATAATGACTTCTTTTTCAATCAATCTCTAAAAAAATGAGAAATATATATAAACAATCACTTTTTTTCAAAATAAAATTATACATGCACTTAACATGTGAATTGATTGCTTACTTGTTAAATTGATTATCTAGAAGATATGTGATTGATTATTTAAGTGTGATTATATTTAAGTTTTTCTGTTTATTTATGGTTAGTATTTAATTAGTTAAAGAATGAGGAATGAGCGCTTTAAGCAGCGATAACATCCAATATAACTTTTAAACACAAATAATATATAAAGACATAAAGTTAGTTGGATGGTTAAGAAGGAGGAAAACATTATAGGTTTGATCCCTCCCACTAATTAAAAAATAATAAACTAACAACTAATATTTTCTAATTAAAAAAATGTAAATAATATATAGAAAAAAACCAACTAAAGTCGAAAAATTGTAGAGAAAAGAGAAAGAGGTTTAAGGCACCAAAACAATAGCACTTGCAAAGAATTTCAATTAAGATTACTTTCGGGAATAACAGACAAGTGTAACAAGATATTTAGGTTGAGTTGAGAGATAACTTAATAGAAAAAAGAGTGGAAAGGTTTAAGAATAAATACTTGGTTAAATTAATTTGTATGTTCTTAAACTATCTGACAGTTTTTAATTAAATTTAAGATTTTTTTTAATTAGGTGTTTGAATTTATATTTTTTTTAATCGAGTCTTTCCATCTAACTGGCCTTACGAAAATTTAACTTGAAAGTACAACTAAGAATTTTCTACAATGCTGCTTGTTGATGGATTTATAGAGCCGTCTATGGAGAGACTCATGAAAGAATTCCTTTCATTTATGTTATAAATTATAATTTGAAATATGGTAATTGAGTGGCAAGAGAAGAAATAAAACACATGAAATAAAGTGGTTCACTTCGATCCATCATCACCTTTCACCAAAAAAGTTCATATTTACCGTCCGATAATATCTTGCATAGAACTGTCTTCAAAAGGAAAATATATGTATCCGTGGAAAAAGAAAAGAAGTTACTGAACTGCTCTCCATATCATGATATCAATGTCCTTAGGCTGAATTACATTAATAATTATACTCGAAAATATCTAAAATAGATATATTTCCCACCCTAGCTCTCACGATATATATGAAATCGTTTTAATTACTTGAGTAATGTCGTTTGGGGTGTGGGACCGTGGCAGCTCACCATGGAGCTAGCTCTCGGGAGGGAGGGGTACTACGACATAATAATTTTATAAATAAAAGGACAAACTGTTCTTATTAAAAAGAAAAATAAATTTTGTTGATGAAATTAAATTTTCTACAAGTGGTACTCAAAACTAAAGAAACACGTTCAACGAAGAGAATTCCATAAAAAAGGAGAAACCCTAGTTGCTGAGCACTTTGTTGTAACCAATGAGAGTGGCCGACAAATGAAAATTAGTAAATTACAGACCAGCTTTGTTTGAGCTTTTTTGTCCTAAAACACGCGCCAGCCTCGCGGATTGTGACTTTGAACACCTAGGATGCTTGAATATGATAGATGAAGATGACAGCAATGTGGTCCCGAATAACAAGAGGTTTGACTCATACTACTACTATTCTAGCTATAGTATTTCAACATTATATTATACAGCATTACAACTATACGATCGAAGAATAGTAGAATACAACTAAACCTGAGACATTTTACTTGCAAGTATGCAAAAAAATAAGAGATATTTTATTAGCATGCATGCATCATGCAACAACATGCAATAACAAATACTTTAACAGAAAGCGTGATAAGTAATAACAAAATGCAATTTGTAAATAATTTCATTCATCCCCTGCATGCATCTTGATACCACGTATATAAAATGGTCCCAAGCAATCGATTAAATTAAGGCTTTCACAACGATAACTATTGCTGGCGAATTTATAAAATAGTTGGAAATATCACTTATCTCAATTAGGTTAACCAACGTGATGCTAACTATTGGGAAAGAGAATAGCTGAAGACTGAACCCTTGCCTGGAGGTTGGAGCCACACGACTACGACCTTAATAACTTTATCAACTTTGAATTTTCATATATAAGTTATGTTTGATTGTGAGAAGAAATATATATGAGGAAAACTTACTTTATCAACTCTAGAGTTTCATCAGTTATGTTTGATTTGTGAGAAGAAACATGAGGAATAAAAAGTAGAAAGGGAAGAAGTAAAAGTTAAAACAAAAAGGGAAATGAATAAAACGAAAAATAGATTTTCAATTGTAGTTTGAGAGAAAAAAGTTATAATTTTGGGAATAATTATTTGAAAAAACATGGAAAATTTCCTTGATTTATAAAATGGTCTATGAATTATGATTCTTACAATTTTTTAACATATTTTAATAAACTTAGTATGATTTATTATTTTTTAATTTATTTTAACAATTCATGGTCAAATGTATTTTTAAGTGATAAGAATTTATTAAATAAACGTTTACCTAAACTTTTTATTTAAATATACTCTTATTACACAAATACACGCGCCTGTATATATATATATATATATATATATATATATAGTTCAATCAAAACTAAAGTTTTACTTTTAGTTTAATAATAATAAATATTTTTATTAAAGGTCATTAATTAATTATATATAGGTTATAGAGGTAAAATTCTTATTCTAATTAAAAGATAATATAAAAAAACGAAAAAACAATACATGCACTAACAATACTGCAACTATCATCGAGTGGGGGATGATGCGTCTTGGTTTGTTAGTAGTGACACTTTTATTTGCGACAGGGGATAGTACATGTAACAAAGAGGTTATAAGATATTTTATTTGGGGATAGTAAAATATTTTATAACCTTTAATAGATGGTTTAGAACTTTTAACATTATGTGTATGGATTTTTGGTACCCTTGTACCTTTTTAATATATTTGTCTTTTGCCGATTAAAAAAATAGGAATTTCAATTATAAATTTCAGTAAAAAAAAAATCAATCAGCTTTTTTGGTAAAAAAAAGTTTCAATCATAAATGATGATGTATGATATATTAATTTGTTAACTTTTTTGTAATAATTATTTAAAAGTTCTGTCAAAGATATTTTTAATTAATTAATAGTATAAAACTAAGAAAAATAAGACTATAAGATATCACGTTATATACTAATTATTGAATGTCATAATTAATATATTCCAGTATGGTGGTAAGTGCTGTCTGGTGATGACCTTTTTGAATTTTTTTCAATTGAAAACATTTGTCACTTCATGTTAATCGAACACTACGTACTATAGAAAATACTTTAACATCGATTTTGGAAGTATTTCATATCGATTCGAATTGGTATAGTCTAACGTAATGGTAAATGTAGTCATAGAGAAGATTCTGCAGCAATTCCTCCTGAACTCGAAGTAAGAAGTCGCATACTTTACTTGTGTTAAGTGACTTCCTACATTGGTTGGTTATGGTAATTGATTATTGATGTAAATTAAATTATGGTAATTGATTATTGATGTAAATTAAATTATGATTTTCTATGGATGTAAAATATGATTTTCTATATTATTATTAGAACTAATGTAGAATATAGTTTTTTTATATAAAAAAATTGATAGTTTGTTTTATGTTTCAACTTGTATACATATACATTTATTTCTTTTTTATATACACCGGGATCTATATATTTTTTGCTAAAATAAAACTGACATTATTTTTAACTTAATTTAAAAATAAATTTATATTCATTTTTAAAATAAAAAAAATACAATTTTACTTTTTAATGTTAAAAAAAAAACACTTTCTTATCATCTATAGTAGTCAGTGTTATTATAGCTGTTACCATTACCATTATCATTGATAGGGGTATATTCACGAGTACGGGTCATTCATGAACTTGAATTGACCCAAACTTGAATCGTTTATGTTAGATCATTTATGTATTTGGGTTAACATCAAACTGAACCGATCAAGGTCATTCATGTATGGGATTGAGTCACGAGTTTAAATTTATAGATCCGATAAAAATGAAATCGAACCAATCAAAATCGATCAAAATTTGTAGAGTTGTTTTGTTTGACTTAATTTAAACACGGCTAATATTGAAACTCCAAATATTGAAACTGCAAGTGTTAGAACTGCTAGTGTTGAAACTTTCTAAGATATTATTCTTAGGTATATTATTATTTGTTTCACCTTTTTTTCACATTTATTTTTTCTGTCATATTTATAATATTAATGAATCATATTTTATTCATTTGTTTTAGTAAATCTGGTTGTAGCAAAACTTATTACAAGAAATTAGTTTGTAGAAAATTGTTGTGATTCAGACTATTATAATAAATCTTATTGAAGAATATTTTCTTTTAATTTGTATTAATCAATTTTAGAACATCATGTTAATCATATTAAATAAATCAATTTTATTATTTTCAAACGTTTGATAATATTGTGTTGATTGTATTGGATATTTAATAAATCATGATATAAAAGAGTAGTTCTAAGAGAGAAAAAAATCAAATTTAAATGGATAACCTATCGACCCAAACCAAACCAAATCCTTCATGAATGGGTTGGGTTGGGTTTCAAAAAAAATTATGAAAATCGAATCGAACCGAATCGATCAAATTAGAAATGCTTTATGC